>NC_045747.1:18594882-18607074 GCF_008692095.1 Etheostoma spectabile | reverse complement strand
GTGTGACATGTTAGTTATGGTTCTAATAGTTGATAATGGTTCTGTAACATAATTTTGCGTTTTTAACGTTTTTGCCGGTTATGTTCAATTTATCACCAATAAAGACAGATTTTTGGCAACAAAATGTTTTTGTGAACATCAATGACATTCAAAACGGTGATAACTGAAACAGATATACAACACCCGTATGTACATGTATGTATACATGTACATGTGTATACATTTGTATTGCAAACAGACCTAGTACTACACAGATAGAAAATCTGCCTCTGCACTACCAAAGTGAACCTAAATAACTATAAAATATATAAATATTTAAATCATTGACACTGTTGTCCAAACCCCACAATCAACAGACAGACACGGCATCTTGGAAGTTTGTGATCAATTCTGTATGTTGATGTCACCAAGTGGTGTCCCATTTCATAGGGGTATGTTTTCACCCCTTACCCCTACCCCTTGGTTTCAAGGGCCAAGGGGTAGGGGTAAGACGGAGAAATGGGATTCAGCCTAAATGATTGTTGCTGTTAAATATTAACTCAAGGTCTACTAAATATTTCCAGGCTGTTTTTTAAACGGCTGGGGTCCCTTAGTTCCAATAAAAGAACATTTTGACATTTTGGGAAATTGAATTCATGAGTTAGATGATCAATACCGCTCTCATGTCCATTAAGTAAATATAAAGCTATAGCCAGCAACTGACTTAGCAAAAAGACAGGGAAATTTGCTGGGCTTTGACCAGTTGCACCTCTTAAGATGCGTCCAGACATTGTGCAAAGCAAATTTGCATTGCATCATTTGTGCAAGAGTGTAAATGATTTCAGATTTCCGTTGAATAAAAGCAGACACAGTCTAGTTGTGACTCCACAGGCAGACAGAGACATCTAGACCCACTATTGTCAGCAACGTGAAATTGTTCTTTGAAAATAGCATTCCAAAGTTGGTCTCATGTCAATTTATAGTCAAGTATCTGCAGGGCTTTAAAACTGAAAAGGAAGCCAGTTGCTTTGAGTGTCCTACGGAGATGATTCCATTCTCGGTCTGCAAAGTGTGGAAGACATTTGTCGCCTAGTTTTCACAGCAACATAAAAACTTTAGAGCACAAAAATTAGAGAACAGAATGGAACTATGCGAAGCTGAAGTGATAATACACAGTCAAGGAGAAGTACTAGCCACATCCCAAAGACACACTTTATCAGCATCGCACTGAGGTAGAATATTCTTTCCAAAACATTGAGTGGGATGACTTCACATCTCTTCACAAACTGCTGATGTTTTTAGTTCAACGCTTAAAATCCACCATTGCTGAATGTAATCAGCGTCTTTTTAATGTATTCTTCCTTGGGCTTATACTTTACCTTTTGTTAGAAATGCTATAAATTTGCTCTCTTTTGCTTAATTGCAATTATTATCTTAATGAACCTTTTTACTTACTTTTTAATTACCTATAGCTATTATGTGAGCAGTAATAAAAATGTAAGGAAGGCGCTACTCCATGGTACACCATCAATGGAGTGTGGCTTCTGACAGACCTTACATATAATATACTCCTTTATGCTGCTACATCAAAAAATCTATTCAAATCTATTTTTATTCTCTAACACATTAAATCTGATCTTTCTGTGAACCAGGAGGGGTTCTTTAGACCAAAGATTCACTGTAGCTGTCTCTGCTTATAAAGGCCATCTTATAAACCAGATGTTGATCATTGACCATTATTATTTTCCAAACCACTTTTCCTTCACCTTCCACACCATGAACAGATAATTTGTCAAGAAAACATATCTTCTGCTCCCAGTGAGGTGAACTGCACCTTTCATAAAGGGAAGTAAACAGGTAATATAGATTGGTACTTTCTTTATAAATATAAACCCTTTTATTAACTAACCTCAAAGGTAAAAGTAACTACTGAAAGTGTGAAACCTTGTATTCACCTTGTCTTCAATAACATAGGGTCATACTAAGAATTTTCAGGGTGCCAAATTGCCAGCTATGTATCATTTATGTAGCTGAAACCAAATTAAACAAATAAATGACCTGTGCTAACATACAAAGTAGAAAAAGTAAGCACTTAAAGGAAAAAGTCAAAAGTGTGCCAGTCATTTTTTTTGTTTTTACAATATAACTATTCATAAAAGCAGTAGTCTCACAGTGCCAGACCTATCTCCAGTATGGTCCCAGCTACACTGCTTATCTATTCTGGGATAAGGAGGAAAAAAGTGCTCTGGCTTTTTTGTATTTTTTTAAACCAATCACATCTGTCCTTGGTGGCTCCATGCCTCGGATGTCAGGCTTTATCACAGCAATGTATATCAAGCCTGACAATAAAGACAGGGACATCATCTGCATATCTAACTTCCTGTAATCATTTTAGAAATGTGAGGATAACTCTCCAAAATAACTACATCCTAATAAAAACTATTTGTTTTCTTTTGTCAGCAGTCCTTGGTTTAACCTGAATCTTAGAACCCATCAGCTATGAGTCTGATGACAATTTAGCCACTGGGGTCAACAGCCAATATCTATGACGTTTCAGTGTGGATATCCAGATAACAGATAACAGACACCCGGCCTATAACATCTTCGTCCTCTTCTGCGTGCCTGGTCCAATTTAACAATTTGAGACACGACAATGTAGTTGGACTTCAGAGACGACATTTCTATTTGCAGATATCTGCATATGAATGCAGATAAGTAAACCACACCAAAACCAGAACGCGTACAATACCAAAATATTGCCCCATTGCCTACAGATTCTACATTTAGCAGTATGTTCTAATGCAAAGACTTCCTACTGGGTCATGTACTAAGAAAATGTACCAAGAGAAGCCCAACAACGGGTTGAGCTAAAGGTATATAATATCCAAAGTTACATAAAATTAGCTTTGACTATTTCACTGAAAAAAGAACAAAGACATATTTTTCCTTAAATTCCCATCACCGTCATTTAATTTGTCATAAGATCTGAGTCACGTCTTGCCTGAAACGCCGCCATCCATGTTTAGACACCCTCCACCCTTCCCTCTGATGCCTTCTCCAGCATGTCTGACATACTGTTGCTGTTCAAGCACCAAACAGTAGCAAGCGGATATGACACAGGTTGGACAACTAAGACGTCTTTTCTGTGGGTGCTACATGTTATGAACAAAACAACAATGTGTGGCTTTGTGAATCACACTGAAGATAATTACTAGAGCCATAAGTGCTTGTTGCCTAACAAGAAACGTAATTGTTGGCCGTCATGAGCTGCTTGCATAATCAACTCGGTTACCTCGGATTGGATTGACACACTAAGCGAGAGTGATGTGGGTTACCATTAAAGTGAGAAAACAAAAATTACAATATATACTTAATACATGTAACTTAAATTGAGTTGTGTCATTTTATGTGTTTTAGTGGTGCACGCAGGGTTATTCAACTAATTTGCAATAAATTAAATTAGGACCACCTTTAATGTTGATTGATGGACCTGGAGCTTTAATCCCTGGGGCTGTTACTCATTTTGCCCGGGGGATAATCCATTCTTGATGGCACCGCTGTTTGTTCAGCCTTAGTGTTGTCTACTTTTCTGGTTACCTACTCTTCTGTTTCTTGCTCTATGTATTGCAAACAAACATTAACTTCCTAGATTCCTGGACTTCCTTAATTGTCTTAAATCCCATAAATTCTGGATATGAAAGGCTGAATTACAATTTAATTGATTGTATACTATTAGATACTGGCAAAACTGAGTTTAAAGCTTTAGTGAGTACCTTTTTTTGTATTACCTTTTATTAATGAACGTCCAATACATTCAAGCCATTGGCAAATTAGTTAATACAAAGCTAAATAGGACTATCAGCTCCACAAAACTCTCTGTATTTCTCAGTATGGCTATGTTTAGAAAATGGTGTTGACCTCTTCTGAAGAGACCCTCATGTTTTTCAATCCTCTGTGTCCTCCTTGGTTATAAGCAACTGCGTGGACGAGGGGTGAGGGTGGTGCGCTTGAGTCATGTGGATGCAACCACAGTGGTGTTGTCATTACATCGAATTTCTTATCGGGGAGGCAGAAACTTGGCACCATAGCTTTAACCTTGATGGACATATTGTGGTTGGTTACTTTAAAGAAACTCTGGTAATAACATATAATTTAAAAGTATCAAAACATCAGCAGTAACAGTTACTTGGCTAGAAAAGGGAACATGAGATAAGACTTTAAATAATGCAGACGTGACAAAAAGAAGATAATTTAAGACCGGATAGGTGACCAAGCGTTGAATAAACTCCATTTATTTGGTAGAACAAGAACATAGGCAACAGCAGCTTCTCCTTATAGCCGGGCAGCATGTTTACACCAGTTTAAAAAGTAATTCTGCTGCAGAAAAGTTGCTCACATCTTGCAGTACAGCCTGTTCATCTCTCCTCTGACATTCACTCCATGTTAGGTAGTGTTGGTGGCGGTAGCAGAGAGAAGGGTGGGGGCAGGGTGACTCAAGAGTGAAACACAACACTGTTGAATCTGGGACAAAATACTAGGGCACTTAGCAAACGAGCTGATCCCTGGAGCAGGGATCTGGAGACCAACTGGTTAAAAGTAGGAGGAACAGCATTGCACGACAGAATTATCTCTGGACAAAAAGCTTGCGTCTCCCGCAGAAGATGATAATTTGCATCTCAATTTTGAACCAATGCTGAGTAGGCTTATGGGACGTGAACGAGAGCGAGACAAGAATTCCGCCAAGGCCTTGCACTTAATTCCCTGTATACAATATTTCCTTATATGGTTCCTCTTAAGAAGGATTGAGTAGGGAAAGCTTAAGATCTCAAAGTCCGTCCATTTTAGTGGCCGTCAATCAAAACATTTTTGGCAGATTAAGGAAACCGAAGGGTTTCTTTCTTTACAACGCTTAAGCTTTACCATGATAATAATATGAAGTTGGATTTTTTCAAATAAACATGCAGAGACAGCTACACATACACATTTTGGCCTTCAAACATGCTCAATTCTACACTCAGAGCTATGGATCTGTGTACGAGCAGTGGCACCAACCGTGGTTTGATGCCTTGGCGTGAACAGGTGTGTAATGACTCTTCGAGGATCTGACCGGCGTCTCGTCTTTGGGTGACCCATCAATCGCTGCAAGGTTTTCATGTTCATACTGAGATATTGGAACTGGTCCTTGTTGCTTCAGAATGTCTGCCAAGGCTCTGGAATGAAATCACACAAAAGAAAAATGTTTTTTTAACTGCAATGTTTCCCTTTCCCAATTACCCAACACTTTTTTTCTCTCGCCGCAATCCCCCTAAAGGTCTTCCTAATTTATTTAGATAGAGCTCCAAATTAAATCATAGAGGTACGCTGCAAGCAGAGAGGAAATCCTAATTACACACAGAGTCACAAAGGAGTTTGATTTTTAATAGCGCGGTACATAAGGTACAGACAAGTCCTATTATGTTTGCCGGACCAGAGTTCAAGGCACATTTATTAAAAGTTAAGTCAGTGCCTCTCCTTTGAAACCACAAATTAAAAGCAATATTTTACCTACACCAGTTCCAACTTTTGGAGGCACAGTGAGCCTGTGAGATGGAGTGTCGGCTCTGCGTTTTCTTATAGAAAATGAAAGGGCAATTTAACTGTGTCAATGTCAACCACACATTCCACTCTCCCATAACTCTGTGACTTTGGAAGACATACCATATATTAATAGCATTTCCCTTCCAGGAGAAGCACACTTTAGCAGGTTTCCTTTTCGCAGACAGAGGCGACCTGATTTTACATTGTCCCAGTTGGCTGCTATGTCATGTGCAGAAGGAGTTACAGTAGTTTGTAGGGCAACTTTAACATACGTTTAAGAGGAAAGAATAACATTTGGCCTCAAACAAAAGCACAAAAGTAAAAAAGACTTTTTGTTACTTTTGTTACATATATATCAATTTACATGGAAACTGCAGCCGCATTTGTCAGAAATGCTGTGACTGTTTATCATCCTAATAGAGCACAATCATTACTGCATTTTTGTCGGTCATTGGTACTAATATTTGAGAGTTTAAAACATCAGTTGACAATATATTTGCCAATTCCAATTATTTGTATTACTACTATGCTGTACTAAATATCCTAAACAATTTGATGAAAAGCATGTAAACTAAAACCAACAGCGGGCCAAGATTGGACCCTTGGAGGACACCATAATTAAACTGAGTTACAGAGTCTGCTATTGCACCTCAAGTAAAGTTTTACGTCTTCAGTTAGAACCAATGGGTTTGGGCCTGAGGACTGCAGACAGGGTGGGGAAATTGGAAAGAAAAGAACTCAAAACATTGTTGGTTTTACTCTTTCTTGGGGGATGTATTGACTGTACCAAAATTATAGAATACAACCAGCCTTATTCTTTTAACATAAGGCCAACAGAGTGATCAATCTATTCAAAAGCGGAACAAAACTAAAGCTCTCATCGCTTTTCATCGTTCTCTTGAAAACAAACTATGTTTTGACATTGATTACCTAGAACATATATTTGGGATATATTATGCAATCTGTTGTGTTTTATTGTCCAACATATTTGCAAATAATAATAGTATTTCTCTGATAATCTTAAATCAACTGACAATACATCCTAATAGCAGACTTTTTATACAAACTTTGGGCTTTTTCTGTTCCTTTTGCAATAATTTCAGTCATTCTGCTGTAATTTTTTCTCATTCAGTCGTCTTGCCTTTTAACTCAGATTGCCAGTCCTGCAATCGAAGAACAGAGCATTATTCTCACCACCTAAATGGCAAAAATTGCATCTCAGTTTGCTCTAAAGAATGTGATCAATACAGTCTGTTTAAAACACTGGCTTTAGCTCTCACTGCATTTCTTGTGTTTCGGTGAAGGTCACCGACCAAACAGCAAAGGTCTGCCAACAGCTCAGTATTCTGCTCACAGTCGTCCCTCAGTTGCAGAAGTCTAGATTTAGAGATTTAGAGTCTAAATTACATCAGAGAAGCACACACTTTTTAGCAGCAGAGCCTTGCCAAATATAAAGCTAATCCCATGTTCTACTACTTCATTTTGGTCATGGCTGTCAGCATGAATGTCTGCTGCCAGCCTTTGAGGTCTATTCCAGCAGCAATCATTACAACATTTCTATGTGCCAAATGGTCGGCGAAAAAATAACAAATCATAAAAAGATAAAAGAAAACACTGTTGAGCACCCAGCAAGCCATGTCTCCTTATTTAATTGACCTCTCTCTAAACCCTTGTGGCTCCAGCTCATATTGAAGTGTTGGCATTTTAAGCAGATCCACTTGAAAGTACGCCCCATGGCTGGGATACAAGTGCAGTTAGAAGACATTTACTTCATCATCTCTTCATTTCTTCATTTCTTGAAGCAGAAATGGAAAAAAAGTGCTGCGTCATGAGCTTTGTTGTTCTTTTTGTTGTTTCAAATGAAATACTCTTATTATAAAATCTCATGAGTCCATATGGATTTTAAAAGCTGACTGTGCCAGCTTTTGAAAAGACACTTACAGTGATCACTGGAGCTACAATTTAATCTACTGATCTACTGAAAGAGTTTCTTTGTGTTGTTTTCAGTGCTAGAATTTGGGAGATTGTTAATCATCCAAGAAATTGTCATTGTATTTTGCAGAAAGCTGAGTAATCCTCTTTGACATTTTCAAAGCAGCAGGCGCCAAAGTTATATGGCCAAGGCATAACAATGATCAATTATCTTCATGTTGTTAAAGCAACACAATACATGCTCCTCTGCTCTGTTCAGAATGGACTCTGGCTAAAGGCAGGTGACTCCAGTGACTCTTGGATAAGGGAAATGACTAAGTGACTACATGTGCGTGGAAAACATGCAGCTTTAGTCAGACCTAACCCCAAATAAAACCCCATTTGTACTTTTTATACTAAGTTTCTATGGTGGTGGAGAGTACCCTAGCATGCACCACCACAAGACAACCTGGACAGATATAAAACAGTGCTATATATCATAGACTGACAGCTGCAGGTTTGAACTGTGGGTGGAAACCCAAGTGAATAGGACGAAAACATGCATATGGACCTCTGAGCCAGTTAAGACCACCAAACGTTTGGCAAAACATTCCTGTGAATAAATTAATCATTGAATCATTTCAGCTCTTACAGGATTCAACTATCTTTTGGGTTTGAATGGGCGGGGCTCAGTGTTAAAAAGTGTGATGTCACATTCTTCTGTGTACCAATCACAATTTAGCACCATTTGCGTCAAAATCTATTGACAGCTATGGGGTTGTTTGCTTGTATTGTAGTCCTGAATATTAAACAGTATCAAAAAAAAATTATGATTCAAAACCAAGTATTAGGAAAGCTGTCTGAATGTAAATGGATTGTATATTAAATAGTGCAGTTCTCATCTACTGACCTCTCAAAGCATTTTACAACACCTGCCAACATTCACACACTCATGGCAGAGGCTGCCATTCAAGGTGCCAAGCTGCTCATCAGAAGCAGATGGGTTCAGTGTTTTGCTCAACGACACTTCAACACTCAGCAGGAGTCTTTCAAATGGCAAATTCTACCCATAATCTGGTCATTTGGGTTGTTTTTGGTGCACCAAGCAAGATTCAATGTAAATCTGACAACTTACAAGGATCCCTGGTAGTTATGTTTCAGGACACAAGTACAAATAAAAGCAGGTCCTTGTTTGAAACAATACATATTGAATTGTCAACATTAAGAAAGCGTTCGATGCTCTGATGATACTTGTAAAAATGTTGCCTTGCATCTGCTCCCGAAAAAAACCTACACTTCAATTTTGTTCATCTAAATGGCCACAGGGTGAGTTTGTATGTAGCTTTAACACTCATTGAGCAATTCAGTGACCACTACTGGTGCCTTGAGGACTATAAAAATATAGGCTAGTCACTGTAGAAGAGACTACACTCATCAGGATGAACATGATCACTCATGATGGCTTTCAGTGACATTTACTTTGTCCCTCTGGGGTTGAACGGACAGAGAATAGCACATGCTCCCCCTCCTGGGATTGGCACAGAATGGGATGTGTACAATGAAAAGGTATACAATCTTGACATTTTTTTTAATGGGAAGGCTCTGAGGAGGAGAGTAATGGCACATGCTGAAGGTCATGAGCTTTGTCTGAACCCATGATATTAAGGCAGTAAGTTATGTAGGCTGTTGTAAGTCAGTTGAGACACCAATATAGATTTTCCCCTTAAGGCTATTGGAGGGAAATGACGGTCATGCTTTTACACATTACTGTGAAAATGTGTTTGTCTACAGTTTATACCAATGTGACTAAAGGCAAAATTAAGCTGATTTCAACTTGTTTTGACCTAAGTAGGTTTATCCCCAAAGCCTGACGTGATGTTAACTTTTAGGTGTGAAAAGACCTGCTCTTTACACATTTTATAATGTTTTTCAGCTATTCAATCATCTATGAAACAAGCAGACTCTTACCTGTGCACATTCATTTCCTGAGGGGGCTTGGTGGCTTTATCATAGGCAACTTTAACAGATATCCCAATGGCAATGACGAGCGCTATGACCCCGCAGGTGATGTACACCGTGGTGTTGGTCTGGTCCAGCTCCGGGTCATAGGTATCACCTGTGGGCCCCGGTGAAGGGGGCTGGGTTTTGATCCAGTCCGGTGTGTTGTAGTTGGTGCAGCTCTTCTGCTCCAGGCGCATCCCCCGGTCCGCGCAGCAGAAGCGCAGGAAGCAGCTGCCGCAACAGAAGCGGTGATCGGTGTTGTTGCAGCTGAACTCTTTGTCGTACGCCCCGCTCACGTCGTAGTAGCCCAGACAGGTGTCGTGCTGCACCCTGGGAGCCTGGACCTGCGTGATCTTCCCCGGGACGGCCACGGACAGCGGGACCGCGGTGGTGCTGCCGTTGACCTCCTTCACCTTTGGGTTCCTCCTCGGCGGGAATTTGTTCTTTTTGTTGGTGGTGGCGGCGCACAGGACATTCAGCGGGTCTAAGTAAATCAAAAGAAGCAGAAGGTGCTTAATCCCCATCATTTGAGGACGCGCTGGTATTTGTTCTTTGGCCTACACACTCTTCTGTCTGGTCTTTCTCTCTGAATATCACTCTTCCACTTCTTACCGCGTGTAGCTTCTTGCGGGTTTCTTCATCGCGGGTACTCCTTTATGTGCCAAGCTTTGCTTCGCGGACTTTGACTGGCAGATTTTGCGCTCACCAGACACACAAAGCATCTTCTGACTTTGATGTTGTCCAGTATAAATGTCTGTTTTCTTATCAAAGTTCGCTTTGGCCAAATGTCTTGTTATGATTTCGGCTGCAGAGACGCGATAGAGACGCGATGTTCTCCGGGAAAATCTTTAGCTGTTGATCTGGAGTATGATCGAAGCTCGTTGTTACACTGTGGAGAAGAGAGGCATGTACAGAGGGATTTAGTCGGTTAAATAGGACTTTATGTTAGGCCAAATATCCACGAGAAACTTTATTAAAGAGCAGGCATCATAGAAAGAAGAAATTGGATCAATAATTGGCAAGAACACTTCAGCACCGCGGACAGCGCCCAAGTTTTCCATGGAGCGCTTCAGCATCAAAAAGTAAAAAAGATTTGACATTTTCTTTTGATTTCCCTTCAAACATAAAACGGGTTATTTAACTAGATAATAGATACAATCCGTGTTCCTGTATTGCACATGGATTCTAAATATGCCGCCGGGGAACGTTTTTATTTTGCCTCAATTGCCTTTATTTACGCATAAACTTTCTTTTAGCGAACTTCCTAAGTGGAAACGGAACATTGCCTTCTAAATTTTTTTTCTAATAAAAGATACAGAATTAAAGACACAGATTTAAAAAAGAAAGAGAGCGGGAGAAGATGTGGAGGACTTACCGGGTTTACGATGGCCGGTAACGGGGTTGTCTCAGTCACTGCCACTGAATCAAAGAGCCTCAGCAAGACAACAGGCAAGACCTCTCTCTCTTCTCCGCCCGCCCCCATCCTCTCTCTCTCTCTCTCTCTCTCTCTCTCTCTCTCTCTCTCTCTCGTCACCCTCCACCTACGTCACCGATTCAGGTAGGCTACCTCAGTTAATTATCAATCGACATCTCCCCCACGTGCTTTGGTCATATGCCTTTGGACTTTACTCGATAACTCGCAGAGGTGGAAAAAGAGAAACAGAAAGATAACAGTGTATTACAAGTTGTCTGTAAGAGGCGAGGCGCTGCTGTTGGTGTTCAGGCATCAGTGCACATGCAAGCTGCGTCCACTCACAAGTCACCAATCATGTCCATGTGTGTGTGTGTGTGTGTGTGTGTGTGTGTGTGTGTGTGTGTGTGTGTGTGTGTGTGTGTGTGTGTGTGTGTGTGCGTGCGCGTGCGCTTGCAGCAAATGCGAATACATGCCTGAGCTGGTTTACTTTAGAATTGTAAATTAAATGCCATGCAGATGGGGAGGTGGAGAGGATTTAGATGCTTAAAAAAGGTCTGGTGCCTATTTAGATTTTTTTTAATTTTTTTATTTTGACTTTCAAAGTAAAAGTAGTTGATACTGGATGTTTGTAAAGGGCTATATGGGTAGAAAGTGCTGATATTAAGCAATAGCACAACATTCTGACTTTTACTATCTAAAATTTGACTCTAATGTTGAATTTCTTTCTCTGAGTTTATGTTTTTGGAAACATTTATCTAGAAATGTCCACTTTATTTGAAGCATCCACTTCACTCTCAGAATTACTATTCTTAAAAGTCTTACTTAAATGTGACTTTTGAGTCTTTTAGGGAAATTTGGCTTATAATGAGTATGACTTTTTTCCTGACACTTTCTGTAAGCACGTTTTGTATAGAAAACATAACATTCAGATTCATGACTTTATTTTGACTTTGATCTGAGATTTATAACTTTTAGTCTGAAATTTGTCGTCATTGTCTCGGACCCACTTTACCTTTAACAGAATTCAGAATTTATTCAATGTCTTTATTTGACTTTAGTAGGCTATACAAAAAAAACTGTATCCGTTGATCCGTTCTAATCTGTGAAACCTTTACCTAAATTGTGCAAATCTGTTCACAGGATTCACTTCACTCTCAGGATTCTGACTTGTACTTCAACAATTTTGTGACCTCATTGTGTTTTCTTCCTATCTAAAAATTAAAACTTTTTGTTTTCACTCATCTTTAAGTAATATGACGCTTTAATGCCTAACTTTTTGATATTAATGAACGTCCGTTACATTCAAGCCA
>NC_045747.1:18592042-18594872 GCF_008692095.1 Etheostoma spectabile | reverse complement strand
TGAGTTGCTACAAAGCTAATTAAGACTACCAGCTCCACACAACTCTCTCTGAATTTCTCAGTATGGCTATTTTTAGAAGATTGTGTCGTCCGGTGACATTTCTACGCATAAACTTAAGATAATTACCTGTTCTGAATAGTCTATCACGTGTTTAATCCTTGTGTCCTCCTCGGCAACTAGCACCTGTGTGGACGCTGGGGGATGAGGGGGTGCGCGTCATCATGTGGAAGTGCCGCTAGTTTTCTTGTCATTACTTATACCCTGTTTACACCTATGTATTTTCATAAACAGAGACATTTACCTTCGTTTGTGCCCTCGGTTTACATGCAAACAGAAAATCTGCCTCTGAAAAAGATTTTTTTCCGACAACTCCGGCCTGAATGAAGATTTTGGAAAACATTTGCATAAACTGTGAAAAACGGAGGTGTAGGCAGCCGACGTCACAGTATGCACAGAACTTGCACCTGCGCCAATAGTGGGATTTATATTCACATTTTTATTTGGCTATGGTGATGGATGAATTCAGAGTAGCAGTTGCATTTATGTTGATGCAAACCCGTGCAAATACAGCTGCTATATTATGTCAAGGAGCAGAGACAAATGAGTGCTCGGAGGTCAGAGATTTTCGGGATTGTGATTGGCTTACGCCCGTGCACGATGTAATTTTATAAAACAGAGAGGGGGAAATGTCCGTTTATGAAAACGTAGCATTAGAATTCCTGATGGGGGTGGCGGAAACTACGCACTATAGCTTTAACATCCTGAGGTTGATTCCGACCATCTAACAGAAAAATGTGAAATTCCATTTCCATTTTCCTTGCACAGACTGAAAGGCACATTAACCATGTCTTCTTGTTTCATCCAACTTTAACATTCAGCTCATTTATAGATCAATTAATTTATTATTTCCTTCCATAATGCAACAGTCTATCTCCAAAAAGTCATTACAATCAGAAAATGGGGATTGGAAGACAGTTATTAATAAGGCAAAGCAAGACAAGGCAACTTTATTTGTATAGCACAGTTCAGCAGCAATGCATTTCAAAGTGCTTTACATAAAACACCAAAACACAGTTAAAAATTAATACAAATTGATAACAAGTTGAAAGCGGTTAATAGGAAAATCAATAATTTAATAATAATAAAAAACAATAATTACAAAATTAAAAGCAATTAAATACAAGAGTAAATTCACAATGGAGTGCAATGAATTAGCAAAAAGAAAGGTCTTCAGCCTTGATTTGATAGAGCTGAGATTAGGTGCCCACCAACAGTTTACTGGAAGTTTTTTCCAGAAGCATAGAAACTGAACGTAGCTTCCTTCTTTTTTGTTCCAACTCTGGGGATGACAAGCAGACCTGTCCCTGATGACCTTAACGATTTCTGCGGTTTATAGTTTACTAGTAGATTTGAAAGGTAAATTGATCTTAACCTGTTTAACAAGTTATAAACCAACAAGAGTATTTTGAAACCTATTCTTAGGTGTACAGGAAGGCAGTGTAAGGAGTTCAGAACTGGAGGGATGTGATCCACCTTCTTGGTGTCAGTGAGGACTCGAGCAGCAGCGTTATGAATCAACTGCAGCTTTTTAGGAATACTTTTAGGACTACCTGTAAAGACATTGTTGCACTAGTCAAGTCTACTGAAGACAAGTTTTTTCAAAACCTGTTGGCAGATAAGTCTTTTAACCCTTAATATATTTTAAGATGATAAAAGGCAGATTTTGTTACTGACTTAATGCACCTAGCCAGATGTTGTATTGTATAGATGGATATATAAATCTGTGTGTCGTCAGCATAACAGTAAAAGTTTATGTTGTTGTTTTCCATAATTTTAGCTAGCGGCAGCATGTAGATATTAAACAGTAGAGGCCTCAGGAAGGAACCTTGGGGAACTCCACATGTCAAACTTGTACGCTCAGATGCATAATTACCTATTGACTCATTGTATTTTCTATTATTTAAATAGGATTCAAACTACTTTAGTACTGGGCCAGAAAGGCCCACTCAGTTTTCCAGTCTGTTTAGTAGTATTTCATGTTCAACCATGTTAAATGCAGCACTTAGTAATACTAAACTTGTAGTTCTGCCACTATCAGTGGTTAAATGGATGTCATTAAAGATTTTCAGAAGAGCATTAGTGCTGTGATGTGATTAGGAACCCAACAGGAAGGCATCAAAAACATTGTTTCGGGACAAAAAAAAGGTTTAGTTGTTAAAAAACAGCTTTTTCAATAATTTAACTTGGAGGTTTGATATTGGTCTGTATTTGTCTATTAGTGACGTATCTAGGTTATTATTTTTTTAAAGAGTGACTTAATTACTGTAGTTTTTAAGACCTGTGGGAAGGTACCTGCTTGAAGAGACATGTTTAGAATCTGCAAAAGATCTGAGCCAAACATTTCGAAACAATTTTGAAAAAGCCAGACGGTAAAATATAAAGGCAACAGGAAGAGGTTTTCAGATGTTGTATGATATCCTCCAGGTTATCATGGTCAATTGTTTGAAATTGTCATATGGAATCAGTGAGACAACACATATTGTGTCCCTGATATGGAGGAACTGACTGTTCTAATTTTCTGAATTCTTTTCACTGAAGAAGATGGCAAAGTCATTGCAGGATTTGGTGGATAAAAGTTCATATGCTACTTATACTGGAGGGGTTGTTAACCTATCAACAGTAGCAAACAGAGCATGTGAATTATTAGTGTGTTTAGTGTCAAACGATTAAAATATTTAATCACGATTAATCGCATTAATGTCATAGTTAACTCAAAATCAATCACAATTAATCACACATTTTTATCTATTCTAAATGTCCCTTGATTTCT
>NC_045747.1:18591842-18592032 GCF_008692095.1 Etheostoma spectabile | reverse complement strand
TGTCCCATTATTTTTTCTCATTTTAATACTCTTATCAACCTGGAAAAGTGGATTGGCTTGTTTTGAGCAAACGTTTTTTTATTGAAAACAACATTGGCAGAGGCCTATAACCTACTGTCGTGTTTCATTTCACACGTGACATTTTCACTTGAAACAGTCATTCTCACTTGGAGCAAATAATCTCTCACAC
>NC_045747.1:18581884-18591832 GCF_008692095.1 Etheostoma spectabile | reverse complement strand
TGTCCATCAATAAAAGGGTGAAAAAATACTTTGGCGAAGGGGGCAAATAATTTGCCTTAGCATTGTGATTGGCCATCAAGTGGTATTTCAGACAGGACGTGCTGCGATGATAGCTCAGTTCACAACAACAAAACACACAGATTTCTTTGGTCTTGTCAATGTAACCATTTGGCAACTTTAAAAAAAAAAAAACTTTTCATTCAGAATCTTGGTGCTATCCATTTCGGCGTCTCGCGCTCGCCGTCCATTAAAAACGTAACGTTACTAGTCTTTGGCCGGCTACTCTTTACTACTCTTTGCGGCAAAAAAACAAAACAAAGTTTGCTAGGCCAAAAAGAACGTCAATCTAAAAAAAAGATAAATAAATATTAAAAAAAATTGACGCTGTTAAAATGGTGTTAATACCGCATTTAACTGACAGCACTAGTTTTTAGCAATATTCTCATAGAAGAACAACCGCCTTGCATTTCTCAATTACAAATTGTAAATGCAAAGTCTCACTTTATGTGTCATAATGGACTTGGAAATTAGTTTTTGCCATCTGCGTTCAGCTTTTCTACACTGTCTTTTTTCAGATCTTACAGGTGCGACATTTCTCAATGGAGATTTTTTTCTTTTCTTGCCAGAGATAGTGTTAACCTTAACGGGAGCAATGGTGTCAATAACAGTTGATATTATCTACAAGCTCAATTACTGAGATGCCAGAGGGGGCGGATGTGGAGGAGAAATTAATGAATTTTCCACTCATGCTTTCAGTGATGTATCGTTTTCTAATTATCTCTGTTTGAACCTTTTTTTTGCAGATATAGAACTGTTAAAAACACACAGGAATGGTCAGAGAGAGCAACATCATTCACCACAACTTTGGAAATGTTGACCTTTGGAGATAATTAAGTCCAAGATGTGAGCCTTGTTGTGTGTGGCCGTGGTCACATGTTGAGATAGCCCTTAATTATCAAAGATACAGTACAGTTCCTTTGCACGTCTATCCTCAGGACTGTCAACATGAATGTTGAAGTCACCAGCAGCAATTACACAGTCAACGTCAACACAGATCATAGACAGCAGTTCAGCAAAGTCATCAAAAAAGGCTGCACAGTACTTAGGTGGTCTGTAGATGTGTAGAAATATAGCTATAGCAGTGGTATTTAGTTGAAGAACCACCCACTCAAAGAAAGCAGTCTTTGCATACATAGGAATGAGTCTTTGAACAAAATAGCAACCCCACCTCCTCTCTTATTAACTCTATTTTCACTCATTAAACAGAAGCCAGGGGATGCTGACTCAATGAGAACAGCAGCGATGCTATTCTGATCCAACCAGGTTTCAGTTAAAAACATAAAATCAAGATTGTGTTGAATAATGAAACCATTGATAAAAACTATTTTCCTGCTATTGATCTGACGTTTAAAAGAAATTTTTTTGGTGTTTCTTATTGTAATGCTGCTTCACCACTTTGCGTGGTCTGTTTCTAATAATAACTGGAATGATGTAACTGTTCTGTGGACTAGTAGAGTTAATTGTAGAGGAGGAGGTTATGGAAGAGGGAACTGTGTTTGATTATGTGTTTTCGGGATGTGAACCGTCAGCCATTCCTCTGCGTTTGCAGGGCATGCTGCATATTTCCACAGCATCTGGCTGCCCTGTGCGTTAGGATGAATTCATCCCTGCTAAACAGAGAGCCACATTTCCAAAACAGATTAAAATTAGCAATGAAACCTATCTTATAAATGTTGCAGGCAGTCTGAAGCCAGGTGTTGAGGCTAAGAAGTCTGCTAAAAAGGTCTTTTCCGCGACCTAGCAAACGGTAGGACATGACATTGTGTCCACAGTGGCCTACAATGCGCTTGATTGATGTTGGAAATGAGGGAATCAGAGCCATAACTTTACCATGGATGTCTGCAACCTTAGCTCCTGGAAGGCAGTGTGTGCATTAAAGAATCACATGCGTCAGGAGAATGAGTCACCAATAATTATTGTGGTCGGTGGGAATAGTGGAGGAGGAGTGGAGGATTGTGACTGGCCAGTGACAAGAAGAGAACAGTCAGTAACAGTTTCAGATAGACATGGAAAAGAACAATGCTTACTGGTTAGGGAATATGGTTCTAGGGGTACGTCGGTGTTCAAACTGTCCAGGCAACGGAGGCCACCAGATCGTCTGTTCACTGCATCCCTTAGATGCTTTAGTCGAGATACAGCAGCCCTCTCCCATGATGACAGCTCAGAAGACCACCACCAGGAGGGCCGATCCGCAACCTTGGGGAACCACAGCACCTGACACCGGAGTGGTCAGTCCGCGACAGACCGCAACAGCTACTCCACCAGCCAGCGATCAAGAAGCTCCAGCAATCCTAGTCCTCTGGCATAATCCAGGACTGCTAGCCGCCAGCTCCTATAAGGCTTCAAAGCAATTTGAAAGGCTGATGGTGGGAGGCGATGTAGAAGGCAATGGAGCCCTCTTATGGCTGCAAACCATCTCAGTCCAGGACACCTTGATGTTTGGCGTAAAGCAGGATGATGAAGGTGGTATGGGTCCCAGTGTTCTATGTCATGGAGGGATGAAATGGTGAGAGATGAATTCCGGAGCGACTGTTTGTGAGCCACGTCCAAGCAGGTGTTTAGTAAAACATCCTTGTTTTTTTCGTCCTCTGAAAGCCTAAGAATCTCTCTTTGGAGATCTGCTATTTCTAAATGATGAAATCTTGCGGGGAAGTGGGGACTCACCGAGTGTGGGAGTAGCCAAGGAGCTAGCTTTAGCGCTAGCTTAGCACCTGAACCAAAGCTGAGGGTTGAAACAGTGTCCAATATTTCCTGTTTTCACTCCTTAATAATTCATAAAACACTCAACAGGAGTCCTTTCTTGTTTCCTGCTTGTGGCGTCAATCCACTTTTTCTTCTAAGAATGAGAATTTCTTTGTGTTCTTCCAGGTCAACTCTCTAGGCTCATTCGTACAAGCAGCTCGCATTCAAGACACTAGTAGTGAAAAAAGAGTGAATGCATACAGCTAAATGGGCAAATTAGGCACAGTTATGAAACAAAACAATTTGATCATGATTGTTTTGTGGTTTGTATCAAATAATCTACTGGCTTAACCTCTGTGGGTTGATTCTGAATGAGCTTGGAGAACAAAGTGAAATAAAGCAGGGTTCAGTACAGTACAATAAGGTAAAGTCTTTTTCATTGAGATGGAATTTTAATTGAATTCAAAAATGTGTTTGAATCTGGTATATCAGGTTGTACTAGATGGTGAAAATGAGCACATTAAAAAATCCCAGACAGGTAATTTGACAGTGAAAGGAAACCATGTCATATTGACTTTCAAATACTTTGCTGTCATTGCCTCAACTCCACCGTCCTCATTCACTTGGTTATTATCCGGCATGTCAAAGCTCATCCATCTGGTGTGTGGACTGAAACCACTGCCAAGATGTGTTGGTCTTAGCCGACATGCTATTTGATCAAGGTGAATGCTGTTCAGCCAAGGTCTGCTGTTATCACTTTTAGAATAGAGAGGTGTCATGTAGCCCCCCATTGAATTTATTACATTGACAAAAGATGAATTTGTCACAAGCATGTTACTATCGATGATGACGTCAATGGGTGACAATGAGGATTGTGATGATAATGACCATATGATGATGGCAATGACAACAATGATACATTATGTAAAGATGATACAAGTAAGAGAGTAGAACAGCAGGATGGGATAGGAGAGCCCACCCCCATTGAATTTATTACGTTGACAAAAGATTGATTTGTGACAAGCCTATAATTCTGCATGTTACTTTTGATGATGACAATGACGTCGATGAGGACGTCAATGGGTGACAATGAGGATGATTATGATGATAATGACTGTATGATGATAGCAATGACAACAATGATACATTATGTAAAGATGATAAAAGTAAGTGAGTAGAACAGCAGGATGGCATAGGAGGAACGCACACCAACCTTGGTTACCTGATTAATATGCCTTTTAAAAAACACTTTGGAAATGCAGTTTTATCGACATACCAAAGAACATTTTAATGCAAATATCTAAATATAGCTAAACATTGGAAAGGCACATTACATTTTAGGAAAGGTTAGGTCATACAATGTAGGGAAAAAATATGAGGAAACCAGAAGAATGAAAACAATCTTCTCCATAGGGAGTGATGTTTCCTGTTTACTGTATGGGAATCTCAAAATGAGCTGCCAAGTCAAATCGCTGGTTACATTATATGTAATCTTGCATTGCTAGGCCTATCTCCATAGCACAGTGAAGTAAATCCAGGTTACAACAGTTACATTCTGCAATAAGAGAAAAAAAAGCTCTGTGTTCTTTGCATTTCTTGAAACAAATCACAATCATCTTGGGCGGCACTTAGCTCCGGACACATGGACGGTGGCTCTCCAAAATGTTCTCAGGAAGGAACTTGTTTTAGCAGAACATTTTCACCCTGGAAAAGAAAATGCCACATACAATATAAAATGAAGTTAACTATTCACACAATACAGTAACGTGATCTAATTAGCTGGGTACATGGTTAAACGTAGTTTGCTCTTAACAGTGTATCGCCGTCTTTACTTCCTCTACAGCAATCCCCCCCAATCAGTCCCAAAAATGTCCCAGTTACTACCTTAAAAATAGTTTTTGTAACTCTTAACAATCCTTTCCCAAAAGAACCACGCAAGACTGACTTGTTGTATGAGCCTAACGTTCTTCAAAACGTACCATTTTCAGTGTGTAGCTTGCTAGCTCAATGTCTGTTGTTGTTTCCCAAAGCGCAGAACGGCAACACAAGAGTGGGGAAGAAACACCCAACGAAACGTTATCCTGGAGATGAACTGCCGTCAACCCAGAGTACATAATCGGACACCGCAGGGCGACGTCAGGTTTTGTTTTGCCACAGACCACTGCAGATTTTTCTTGGCATCCCCCTGTGGCCCCCACTGATGCAGCGTAAATGAACTCCCCCCTTTCAAAAAGAATGGAAAGACTTTTCGCCGTGCCGCCTGTGGACAGCTGCAGTCTACGTAAACGCGGCTTAAGAAATAAAGTGTGATCATCTTCCCAGCGCCCCTGACAGCGCAGCAGATAATATGACATGGATACATGACAAAACATGGAGCTTTTGATGAATGTCTTTCCACACTGGATGCTCTGGAAGTCAGCGTTAGCAAATTGGACCTGCATTCCTCTGTCAGTCAAAATGGCACATCAGATGGCATGTTGAGCACAAAGGGAAGAGTAATTGTCCATTAGTGTTTAACAGCTCTGAGTGCGTAAAGCTGGCCTCAGCAAAAAAGCTCTGACAGGTAACGGCAGGGTCGACATTGGCTGAAGAATAATGAGACCATATTTCCACAGAAGAATGAAATAATGAATGACAGAGAAATCTCGAGCTTCCGAGGCAGCTTTTTCGAGGCAAAAGCGCAAAACAATCACACAAGGAAAGTAATACAGCTCTTTGCGCCACTGTTGGAAGGCTCTTGAAAACACTTTCCTTGATAATTGTAACGTTGATTAGTATCACGGATATTTGCCCCACATTCCCTCTCTAGTATCTAGTTGGTCTATATTTTGTCTTTCAATCAGGGATTTTATTTGGGTCTTGATTTGGCTTAGCTCAGAGCACCAACCAAAATGTCTGCCCCAGTTTTGGTGCAGAGGGGAATAGCTCTCCTCTGACACCGGGCCTGTTCAAGGGTCCGTTCCGTCGCCTTTGTTAATGAGCCAGGCAGTCTCAACATGTTTCAAAAGCTCAACACTCAATGCAAAGTGAATCTTAACACCATTTTGGTATGGCTGTGCATCTTTGAAGCACATTAAGCACACATAGGCCTGCAGAAATAGCCCTCCATTTTGAAGGTATGTGCATACAAAGCATCCCATGCTGTTAAAGCTATGAGTAACAGACAAAGTGGATGAGAAGTGAGAGGGTACATTTGGGGACTAAAGTGATAAATACAAAGAAGAAAACTGTATAAGAATAGAGTGAACAAAACAAATAAAAATTAAACAATAACTTGTCAAATTCTTTAAGAACTTATTAAAAGTCATCTCATTTATATCAAAAGTAATTCTATTATTTTTGCTTTTAAAGGAGTTAAAAAGGAATCCTAAAAAATATTTTTTATGTCAGTGATGGCCTCTTCCATGAAATATGCACACGTATTCCGGAGTTACTACAGAGTTTTTCTCAGTGGTGAAAAAAGGTTTTGATTGACTTCCTTTACTTATTTATTAATTACAGGACTCTTTTGGGGCAGAACCAAACATTGCAGTTAATAGATAATATTCAACGTGATGACAGGGTGCCTGTGCACTCTGACTGAGCTTGTTCAACTCTACCAGCTCACCTGTCAGAGAGACTTTTAGTCCCATGTGGAAGAGATCCTGATGATCTGATGAATTATTTACCAAATATTATGTAAATGGGAACAAAATCTCATGTTTATTGCCCTTATTTTCATAGAGACTGCTCCTCTCATCCTCGAGGGTATACTTTACATCAATTTGAAAACACTAATGTGGAAGTTTTCTTGCTGTAGTTGATGCCGCTGCTAGATGAACATGTAAATTTAACCATTTATCTTTGCTTCCAAAGATGATTATTTGATTTGGCATACAACATACGGTAGTGACAGAAATACTTCTAAATGAATTGTCTTTGGTTCATCATCAAAAGCTCCTGATCACAGGTGAGGGTTATCAAATTAAAAACTGTTTCAACAACATTCAAGGCAGCAAACAAAGACATTCGGTAATTGGAAACAGAAAAACTGTCCCCCCCCTTTCTTTTATACATCATGTACACTAATGACTGTCGCAGTGAACTGATCAATAACTATATTATAAAGTCTGCAGATGACACTGTCATAGAAGGTTTAATGGACACCACTGAAACATCTCATGGCCCTGTACTACTCTATTTTTTACTGGTGCAAAGAAGCCTTTTTAGACTTAGATGCTACAAAGACAAAAGGACATGTGCATTGATTTTAGACGTCACCATCCAACTCTTGAAAAGACAATTATAGATGGAAAAGAGGTTGAAATTGTTGAGTCATACAAGTATCTGGGAATCATCATTGATTGATGACAACTAAACACAGACATGCTGAGTAAGAAAAGTCAGCAACGTCTCGTCTGTCTGAGAAAGCTAGATAAGTTTCAAGTGGACAGATTCCTGATGACACCGTTTCACAAATCTTTTATTGAGTCCGTCTTTACGTTTTCATGTATTTGCTGGTACGTTTGTCTTAGTTTAAAATGGAAAAACACATTTGCAATGGTAAGTAAAGTTAGCAGCAAAATTATTGGGATTCAGCAGATGAAACCAACTGAACTGTACAATAGACAGGTGCTGAAAAATGCAGAATCCATTATGTCGGATAGTTCTCGCCCCCTGGATGCAGAATTTAACGTGCTGCCCTCTGGTTCCCGCTTCAATCAGCCACCAGCCAAAACAAATAGACATAACTTCTCCTTCGTACCCTCTGCTATCTCTCTGCTTAACTCCGTAAAGAATAGGCAACGTCTGCACATAAGGCACACTTAAACTTTTAATGTTGAGGTATTAATTTCCCCATTTGGTCTGACCCTGTATTTTTTATCGATGTTGTCGTCTTTGTTGTCATGTACTGTACGTCAACTTCTTTGCTACAGCAGCAAAACTAATCGCCCCTCTGTGACAAATAAAGGTCTTGAACTAAAGGACTTGAAAATTAATTACTTTGTCGTACGTAATACTTTATCAGAAAAGAACAGTCCAGTTGGAGTGTATGCACCAACCCCCCAAGGCAAATTCATTGTAAGTGTTACTTACTTGGCAATAAACGCTTTTCTGATTCTGATTCTGATTCAGTGCCTGTAACTTTTAGAAACCCTCAATGTGTTATTCACACCCACTTCCCACTGTGATTGATCAGCTCTGTGGGGGTGAGAAAGGAGCCAATGTTTGATCTCCTCTCTCAAGCTCTCTGTTCTTTCATTAGTTAGACTACTATTCCTGTCACTTTGCGTTAACAACTGAGTGCCATGCCATTATTGTCTTACTGGAGAGCTTTCCCAAAATGTGTGTCTAGACTATACATACACGCAAATATACACAAATACACTGCTGTTTTCTCTAAAGAGGCAGACAAGAAGCATTTTGTTAGAATCAATTTTTACACTCATCCCAGTTTTGGAGGGGTTCCATAAACATATGGAGTATTTTTTATCATTAGATCAATTCAATCAGTTTGGATGTAAAAGTTGTTATGGACTTGTCAAAGTGTTAGATGTCCACATTGCTTTGAAGATACACTCTGCAAGTAGAGGGTGAAATATGTTCGGGACTCTCGAGGGTCACGGTTTTCCCGTGGGAATCCCACAGTAATAGAGTCAATTTAACTGTTAGTGGTGGGACGGTGAGTGTTAGGGTACTGCTTAAAAAATCTGTGACAGCGAGGAGACAACGGATAGAAGGTAAGATACTAATCAGTCTCTCTCCAGGCTCAAGTACATTGGAATTGCTTCGCTTTGCATAGGTTAGGCCTGCTACGTAGTCTACCTATTAGCCTAGATCTCCGTTGGAATTACGTAATGAAATCGCCTAGGCCTGCAGGTCATGCATGTATAGTGCAGCCTAAATTTCAAACACAACCTCAGTGATTTGACCAAACATGCTACAGAGGGGCAACAGAGTCTGATAACCTTAGACAACATAGGGAACGAAACGGGAGTGGGATGAGATTCGGGAGACTTTCTCTTGGGATTTTGCAGTCATGTGATCGGGATATGATGGGAGTATTTCTGTGGGCTCAGGATGGGATGGGAGCAACAATTGATTCCTGTGTCACCCTCTAATACAGAGACACCATATGTTTTAGTTGTATACCTTGCATTGCATCATATCTGTTTTGTTTTCAGGAGGCATTCTTTTTAAAACGGACCACATTGACCAAAATGACAACAGACTAATCTTTTAACACATGTAAGCATTACCTGTAGATTATCAAAGTACTTGTCATACTACTTGTATACTTGCCACTGCAGTGTACGCTAAATGGTTGTGGTATGATGTGGACAAATGGAGTTGAAGAGATAAAAGCTCTACGTTTTGAATAATTGTCTGTAAAGATGATTATTCTGAGGGGATCCGGAGCATCCTTTAGCATTCTTCATAAATAATACAAAAGTTCATGAAGCCCATCTCTGTCTTTTATCAAATCGGTAAAGCTGAGCAGCCAGAGAGACCCGGTTGGTGCATAGATTCCTGTAATCTGTCTCTATTTGACACACCTCACTGCTCGGTGAGGCATTGAAGGAGATTATAAAATACACTTAAACTTCTAATTTGGACCAGAGTGAGCAGATCAGCTGCACCTTAAAGAATACATAATGCATTCTCAAAGAATGTAAGGCAGGGTCAAGGGAAATTAAAACTTGTTTGTTTAAATGTCTGTTTTTTTAGATTGGTAATAAACTGCATAAACTGTGCAGGAGGGACGGAGTGAAAGAAATGCAGAGATTTTCTCAAAGGAGCTCAAGGATTGCAAAGTAAATATGAAAACAGAAGTGGAAAAGCAGATTGTGTGTGTATGTGTGTGCGCGTGTGTTCGAGTGCATCACACCATCACAGGTGCTTGTGATGAACAAACACATTCATGAGAAGACATCTGGCTGTCAGAATTGATTGGCAAATAAAGTTCACTTTAAAGAGCAAACACTCCAGTCTTTAAGAGGGACTTTGCAGCGAACTAGCATATTTCGTATCCACATGTCAAATAAAATTACATGAAAAATAAGTTATTCTTGTAGTGAAGGAGAAACTGCATTCTTATCATGCTGGTTTGCATGATTTAGAGAGAAGAGTGTAATAAAAGTTGCCAGAGGAAACAGAGGCCGTGGAACTGAGAGATACAACGATGTCCTCGTTTTCATCACTTATGCAACACTAATGACCGGGGAG
>NC_045747.1:18536064-18581874 GCF_008692095.1 Etheostoma spectabile | reverse complement strand
GGGGGGGGGGCTAGAGTAAAGGGTGTAAACTTTAGAAAACAGTGCATTTGTCTTGTTTAGCTAAAATTGTGGTGCTAAACTCATTTCACCTCTGCTCCAGCCCAACTTCACATTGAATGCCGGGGCGATAGTTTGTTTTCAAGAGAAGCCTTGGACGGCTGTAATGAACTGAATAATCCTTGGGGCGCAACGATTGCTCTTTTTCCGCCTGGGTTTTCGGTGGGTTTTCTTAATAGCGCCTTTCATCGTGAGCGATTACCTTTATCCGTGTTAGCAGCTGTTGACGGAAAACGCACTCTAAGGACGTACAATGAACCCTGATGAGCTTGAGGTCACATTATATGGCCAATCATCGCTTTGTTTGTTCTCTTTAAGTGTGTGATAATTTCAATGCTCACCAGCGCTTATCATGAGTGTCAACTCTGGCAATTTTTTGTGGCGCCTGCATGCGGTCAGAACGCTAGATGTGATGCTATTATTTCTGTTCAGCAGGCCTGACCGTATCTAGGGAGGATTACTGCTGCTTGTCTGTCTCTCCCTCATGTTGTTGTTGTTGTTTTTCGTTGTGGTGTTGGCGCCTCGACTTCGCAGGTACTGTAAGACGCACCAGTAAACACAGCCTGCAGCCTGAGTGGAGAGTGCTGCCTGTGACAAAGTCCATTCTGTCAGTGGCACCCAATCAATAATGGACTCAGCAGTATCCTACTGCACAAGCTGTGTGTGTGTGTGTGTGTGTGTGTGTGTGTGTGTGTGTGTGTGTGTGTGTGTGTGTGTGTGTGTGTCGTGCCAGGAATCAAAATGTGGAAAACAAGCCCCCTCTTTTTTTTCTAATCTTTTCTCCCATCTCAAAGGGAGGGGGCTACCTAAAATACAGAAAACAACAACAGCACACACAAACACACAAAAAATGGTGTCTCTCAGTTTCAGGGCTTGATCCTTCCTCCTCCCCCAAGGGGAGAGTTGTTAAATTGTAGCTGCATAGTAACAGCTTCCTCTGAATCAATTACCATTTGGAAAGAAATGTCACTGCTTTGGAAACTGTCACCGGGCACAGAGACTGAAAGGGACCGCTGGTTTATTAAGCACGGAATAGACGCTGAGGGCTATGTAAACACACATATTCTTGCAGCTTTTTAAAAAGGTAAAACAACACAGATTTCCAATTAACTATCATATTTCACTTGGATATGCATTGCAGAGGGTGGGGAAAAAAAATAGAAAATCCACTGCCCACATTGTTAAGGTTTCCTCACGGTGTGTGTCCCCAGAGAATCTGAAGTGTGAGTTCTATAAGTTATCATGATCCCTAATTAAGCAGAGTAAAGCTACTAAAAGACTAGACTCTATAGATACCTTTGCTCTGGCAACATAGGCTTTGCATGTAATTGCAACAGAAGTCCAAAGAAATTGTCCTCAGATACATGCGTTTGCTGTGAGTGAGAAAGCAATAAGGCCGAGTGATTGAAATGTCAATATAACATTTACTTTTAATAACCGAGAGGCAAGAAGGACTTGACGTGTATTATGAGAAGAGGAATCTGTTAAGCCTTCTCCCTCCTCACGTGGTTAGTGGACAGTGTTTGTTCAAAAGAGAAGAAGGGCTGATGCTCAGTCTGAACACGATAAGAGTCATCGCTATGGTTCCATTCAGAGATATTGTATCCAGGCTGCAAAAGAGTGAAGCTTTGCACACACTATGCTTGCTACCCAATTTCCCCCTTATATACTGCTTGCTAAACCTAGTCTAGATGCTGCTCTTCCCAGTACGTTCTAAACACACGCCGAAGGGTGCCTTTTTCATTGCATCAGATGCTGAATGCCACTATCCAAACGTATTTTACACTTTTGGAGTGTGAACGGGTTGTAAATGTACATCCCGACACAGGGCGTTAAAAGTTACGCCAAGATTCCCGACCAAGATGTGACGCAAAAGGAGACTTTTTGTGTCAATAACAAACACCAAAGGCATCTGACAAAGCGTCCCTTTTTGATGCAATGGGAGTGAGAATGTGTTTTGTGACGGTCAACGCTCTGCTCAATGAGTTGCCTTCTTGTGCTGCTGTTCCACTTCTTATTCACTTGCTCTGCCGTAACACTGCTGCAAACACTTGCTGCTCACACCGCCACTGCTCATGTAGCATTTCTTAAGTCCCACCCCCACACCCACCTGTTTCCATTGGGAGTGTTAGTTGTTGCCCCCCCTTGTCCAGCCTCTGCTCTGCGAGTGACAAGACTAACCTAAAGTTCATCTTAACATCTTAATGTCATCAACTTAATGTTCTGAAGCATGTAATTTTCACGTGTCCATACACACGTACACATTTGAATTATGATATCTCTGAGCTTATAACATTCTCTTTTCCACGTGTATGATGTAGCCTCCTTACCCAGAGCAAACGACCTAATTACTTATCGAGCCCTGTGTCCCAGAATGACACTGCAAGGCTGACAGTGCTCAGGCAAATATGTCCCTTTGTTTCACAATGTGCATGCAGTATCTTCTTATTTTTTTCACACTAGTGTTGAGACTAAAGTCTGTTATTTAAAGACGCCACAGTGAACTTTCAACACACTTTTGTCAAAGCTAAAAAACACAAAATAGCCATATGTCACTAGAATTGGAGGAAAAGAGCTACTTCTTTTCGCTGGTTTGTAAACTCAGTTATAGCACACACCCTGCAGAGCTGCAAGGGTGTCTTTGCTTTCTCCTTTCCCCAGTTATTGTTTTTAAACCAAATTTTAACTTGTTGGTGTGTCTCCAAAGGAAAATGAAATATAATCTTTTTATATATGGCCTACAGTCAGTTCAAATATTGAATTGTGCATATTGCAGAAGGTGCGAGGAAAGCGTTTTGGGTCCAGCAGCATAAACACTAGAGAATGAAAAAGAATGATGCGCTTAAACGTCGGCTGAGGAGAAAAATGTGAAACTCTTGAGGCAGAAATGTTCCTGCCTCTGCCCTTGCTTTTGTTCACACTTTGAGCATGTGTCAGTCTGTGAATGGCTGGCGCAGGAGGATGCATGGAGCCAGCGCTGGCATGAGATGATGACTGATATGGTCCCATCTCACTGCTCGCGGAGGATGAAATATAAGACAGGCTCTCCATACAGCCTGAAGTGAACTTTGCTTCATTTTGCCCACTTAATGGTCCAGCACCACATGCCAGTCGGCCTTTATCACCTCCATCACTCCACTTAATCAGAAGTGCTGGCTTAGGACTCTCTCTAATCAGACCAATTAGACTTTAAGGCCTTGTCTTTCTGGCGGATGCCCTCTTAAGTCAGGAAACTCTTTGGCTTCTTCCTGCTTGGCTGGCACACGCCCAGCCAAGCTTTTAAAGAACAACCTTGAGCATTTTTTTCTTCTTTATATTTTTGTCATAACCTTAATTTAACAAGAGAGGTCGATTTAGAACAAATTGTTACTCACGATGACACTTACAATTAATGTCTCTCAAGGGTTTAAAAGGGACTTCTGTATATGGTATATGCCAACGAGACAATTAAAAAAACTAACAGAAAAAGTCTTTCAGCAATACTTTCTCCATTTTGTGTCCTCTGCAGACACTGACAGAAGACTCGCTGGCTTTGTCACGATTCTAGAGGCTAAGAGGAGCAGCTTCTCTAAGCGGCTCCGACAGCTTCGATGTCACACGGACCGCTACAGGAAATCATTCCTACCACAGGCAATAAAACTCTTTAACACGTCATCCCTGGGTGCTAGATAAGACACTGCCACACCACAATACTGCACTAAGTGCAACCTGCACAATTGGTTTATTTACATTTTAGCATACTATTTAAGCAGTTGCACATTTTGTATTCCCACCCTGTATATATTCAAATAGTTGTTCTTATATTTTATTCTTATTATTATTTCATGTATATTTATGTATGTATATCATATCCTAGTATTTCATTTACATTTATATTCTGTGCTGTGTGACTGATTTTGCTGCTGTAAAACCATCATTTCCCATTCTTTGGGATCAATATCTATCTATCTATCTATCTATCTATCTATCTGTAAAGCATCCATTGCCGTTCTGGCAGGCTTCAGTCAGTCAGGCCTGTGAAACCTTTCTAAACATCAAATGAGTGTTTTTATCACACTCCGCGGTGTAACAGCCATCCTGAGAGATTGTATCATCATAAACAAGGCTCACATGGCGTATAAGGTAAAAACTGCCAGATTGCATGGCATGTGGAACATAGTTTAGAACGTAATAGAAAGATTAATAAACTTCATGGTTAGCACTGCAGTCATATATTTTCATATCAATTAAAATCCAAAGAAATGGGCAACCAACTCCTTGTGTGACCTTATAATAGTTTTTGACATTTAGGATTTTTGAAACATGTTTAATCTCAGGATAATCATGGTAAATCGGACAGCACTATCCATCATAGCCATTTGTAATTACCTGCATATAGATCACTGTCACATGAAAAGGGCCATTAATAGGAGCTCTGCTTGTGAATAGAAAACATTCAATCAAAATGCCAATGGCAACACGAGCAGCAGCCAAGAGCAGTGATTGAACAAGTATCCTAACCGGGACATCCCACGCTGATGGCATGGCTCCCAGGTGGGCTGGCTACATGTGGCAATCACATAAACCGGCCCATTAGTATAGAGGGGGGCTTTTCTCTGTGTTTGACCAGCTTGGTTCAGCTAAGCTAACAATCCTGGTGGAATATCACCAGGCCAAAAAACCTCACTTAAGAATTGCAGTTTTTAGGGTTAGATTCAGAATAGGTTTTTGTTTTTGTAACCTGAAACCTTATTTTCTTTATATCATTGTAGTTTTGCGCTGATATCTAATCAGATGTATGACAGTTTATCTGTGATAATCAGAAAGGGTTTAAAACAAACTCCCATTGTGTTAACCACCTTGAGATTCCAACATTTTGGTTCAATGGTCTTTTGAATTGTAGTCCATATCAACAACGTTTCACTTCCGGGATTGTTCAGGTGCTGCCAGAAATTATGTTGGGTTGGCCGTCACCTTCCGCTTACTTTGTGTTGGAATTCTAAACTGTGGTAATTTTATGAGGACTGTGCTTAACTGCTCCTGAGATCTCTGCAGGGTGAACCCAGACAGCTAGCTAGACTATCTGTCCAATCTGAGTTTTCTTTTGCATGAGTGAAGTAAACTTTAATGCACACGTTCCACCACAACAAGTTCCTTCCCGAGGCTGTTTTGCAGTGTTTTCGTTGCTCTGTCCGACGGCTACATCGCATAAGACGATTGAGATTATTTTAAAGAAATGTCAATAAACCAGAGCACATTTTTATCCCATCCGGGAATGTTGTGTGGACTAGCCAGACTCTCCTCCACAGCACTGTGGAGGAAGGTCTGGCAAGGCAACTTTATTTATATAGCACATTTCCGCACAGGGCAACTCAAAGTACTTCACATAAAACGTTAAACATTAAAAAGAAAAGAGCAGGATAGGAATTTAAAAAATAAATTCAAATATTGACGAATACAAATATTAAACAATATAAAATACCAGAATAACATTAACAGTTCAACATAAAAAATGAAGAATAGGCAACAGCCTTAATTTAAAAGAGCTGAGAGTAGGGGCTGACCTGCAGCTTTATGGACGTTTGTTCCAAATACAGTATATGGAGCATAGCAACTGAACTTCCCCCAAACAGACCTGTCCCTGATGACCTGAGAGGTCTGGGTGGTTTATAGTCCAATAACAGATCAGAAATATATATTGGCCCTAAGCCATTAAGGGATTTATATATTAGTATTTTGAAGTCTATTCTTTGAGCCACAGGAAGCCAATGTAAAGACTTGAAAACTGGAGAGTAATGTGACCCACTGGCTTGGTCTTAGTTAGAACTCAGGCAGCAGCATTCTGAATCAGCTGGAGCTGTCTAATTGATTTTTTTTAGGGAGACCTGTAAGAACACCGTAACGATAGTCAAGTCTAATAAAGATAAAAGCATGGACAAGTTTTTCCTGCTGCTGAGACATAAGTCCCCTAATCCTTGATATATTCTTGAGATGGTAATAGGCTGATTTTATAATTGTCTTGATGTGGCTGTTGAAATTGAGGTCTAGTGACAACACCAAGATCTTTTGCTTTGTCTGTTGTTTTCAAAATTGCTGCTTGAAGCTGAGTGCTGACCTTTAATTGTTCTTTCTTTGCTCCAAAAACTACCACCTCAGTTTTGTTTTGTTTTCACATGTGATATTTGTATGATCAGATACATAATTGCCCAAAGTACAAAGTAGTCTCCATTCTTTAAGTAGGATTCAAACCAGTCTAGAACTGAGCCAGAAAGGCCAGCCCAGTGCTGTGGTATGGGCGGAAACCAGACTGGAAAGCATCAAAACTGTTGTCTACTGACAACAAAAGGCTGAGTTGTTGAAAGACTGCTTTTTCAATGATTTTATATGATATTGGCTTATAGTTGCTCTTTAGTAATGTGTTTAGATTGTTCTTTTTTAAGAGTGGTTTGATGACTGCAGTTTTTAGGGTCTGTAGAAAGATACCTGAAAGAAGAAACATGTTTACAATCTTTAGAAGCCAAACAACTCAAAACACCTTTGAAAACGTCAGTTGGTAGAACATCAAGACAACCGGAGGAGGTTTTTAATTGTTTCATAATCTCCTCCAGGTTGTTGTGGATAATCTTAAGAAATTGTCTCATATTGGCACCTTTTTCTCCTGGACACTGTGACAACACAGGTCCTGTGCCTGATATGGAGGCACTAGCTGTTTGTCTAATTTTCTGGATTTTGTCTGTGAAGAAGGAGGCAAATTCATTACAGACCTTGGTGGATAAAAATTCAGATGCTATTAGCACCGGAGGGTTTGTTAATCTATCAACAGTAGCAAACAAAGTATGTGACTTATTGTTGTTTCTGGCAATAATGTCAGATAAGAAAGACCGCCTTGCATTCCTCAGTTCCAAATTATAATAATAAGAAGAAGTGTCATAATGGACCTGGAGAGTATCTTTTCACCACCTGCGTTCAGCTTTTTGACACTCTCTTTTTTTGGATCTTACAAGTGTGGCATTTCTCCATCCACATTTGTAATTTTACAATTGACATTGTCATTGTGTGCCCTTTATTGTGTGTGGACTCTGTCACAAGTTGAGTCAGTCCATAGTTCTCAAAAACACAACAGATTTCTTTAGTCCCTCTGTCTTGGGGGTTGTCAACATGAATGTTCAAATAACCAGCACTAACCCCACAGTCAAAATCAGTACAGACCACAGACAGCAATTGAACAAATTCTTTGAAGAAGGTTGAACAGTATTTAGGTTGTCTGTAGATATTTGTTGTGGTTTGGGTTTTTGTTGGGGGTTGTTTTCCCCGTTTGGCCTTCCCTGTGTTTTTGTCTCGGTTTTCTCCCTAGTCTGGTGTTATGGATCCTGTCTTATGTTTCCCTGTATCTGTGTGTTCTGCTTCCTGTTTTTGATAGTCAGCTTCCTGTCTTGTCTTGTCTTGTCTTGTCTACTTCACTTTGTTGTCTGATTGTCCTGCCCCGCCCTAATGTATCCACCGGGTGTCTCACCTGTTCCCCATTACCTTGTTACCTCTTGTATTTAACCCCTGTTCCTCTTGTCTTGTGTCAGATCGTCCTGCCAGCTTTGCCAGTCTGCGTGAAATGTTTGTCTGTTCGTCTGCCCTCCTGCCCGACTGTGCCTGCTGCCTGCTGCCTGCTGCCTGTTCCCGCTTTTCCGTGAGTTTTTCCCTGTGAAGTCTTCCCTGCCTTGCCATCGCCCCCCCCCCCGTTTTTTGGATTGTGGATTTTTGGATTTTGTTTGTTCCCTGTGCTTGGATGAACTCTTGTTTGAAATAAACCCTGCTTAAGTTCTCTGCTACTCTGCATTTGGGTCCTCCTTCCGCTCCCCTAACAGATATTAACAAATATAGCTTGAGGGGAGGACCTAAGCAGAAGAGCCACATATTTAAAACAAGCAAAATCAATGTTTTCAAAATCAAAAATGTTTATAATATAATTGCGTACATTGAAATGAGTTTTTAAACAAGATGGCGACTCCACCTCCTTTCTTATTAACTCTAGTCTCACTTGTGAAGCGGAAGTTAGGAGGAGCTTTTTGATGAGTTCAGTAGCACTGTTATTATTATCCAACCAGGTTTCAGTTAAAAACATAAATTTCTTTTATTTTCAGTATGTTTAGGTTATTAGCTCTCTCATTTTTTTGTGACAGACTGTGACTGACAAGGAATTTATACTAAATGCACTTTGCAGTTGAGTAGTTGTTACATAGTGGCTTCACTAATTTGGTTTGTCTGTTACTGTTTCTAACTGGAATGAAGGAGCTGGTCTGTGGATGGCGCTGGTCTCTGGAAGTGTGCATGTGCACATGTCCACAGGATGTAGACAGTCAATCATGAGTCTGTTTGCAGGGCATGCCGCAAGTTCCCACAGAGCATTTGGTTACCTTGTGTATTGGGATGAATACCATCTCTGCCAAATAGCAAGCCATGTTCCCAAAATAGATTAAAATTGTCAACAAAACCCATGCTGTGAATTCTGCATATAGACTGGAGCCAGGTGTTAAGTTGAAGTCGTGTGCTAAAAAGGCATGATCCATGACCTAGAGATGGCATTCAAGTATTAAGTTGCATGTACCCTCGTAAGTAGTTAAGCTATGCAACGCATCTCTTCAAAACTCCATTTAAACGCTCAGTTGCACATCTTGTTTTGCAATGAGCAGTGTTGAAGTGTGCCTGCGCAGGTGTGGTTGCTGCAAGAAAAGGAGTCATCAGCAATGGTAGGATGGATAGGCACTGTCTCTTAATAGTATGCCATCCAGTCGGTTGGTTTGGAGCTCTCTGTATAAAGCATTCTCTCTCAGGATACGTGCTTCATGAACAGACCCAGGCCACTTCACCACTTGAAGAACTTGGTCTGGGCAATCTGGACATTAGGGCTGTAACCATACACTAAAACCAGGGTTCGGTTTGTATCACAATTTTTGACCCACGATTTGATACTAACCCAGATTCATGGGTTCTTCTGCTGGGAGGCTTCAGCCCCGGGGACACATCCAGAGTCAGCCCCCAGCCAGCTGGCAGCCAGCCCGGTCAGCACTTAACTCCGGTGCTAAGGACGCTAACGGCAGTTTACTGAAACGTCGGTAAACAGAACCAAGCACCCGATTCAGAACAGCTGCCGATAACCTCTTCCACCAAAATGCTGGTAGCGATGGACAATACCTGCCATTTCCTCTGAGACAGGCTGAATAGAAGATGGCTGTCAAATACCCACCCACCAATTAGGGGACATGCTGTGGCTTGTGTTCAATTAAATCAATAATGCCCAAGGCCTATAAATACTCTGTTCACTACAACAGAAGAGGTGGAACCACGGCCCCAAAAGGACCTAATTTCATTGTTGCAGAAACCCATGCACTGCTGGACAGTGCCATTATGTCTCAATAGTAGGAAGCTCTGTTGTGGGTGGAATGGTGACTAACAAAACAATGAAAGACATTTGGGTTGAAATCACCCAGAATGTGAATGCAATGAGGTCTGGCCAGAAGAGGACCTTGGAGCAAGTACAATTTAGATGAAAGAATCTGAGGGCCACAGCAACCTTGTTAAGGCAAAAAAAATACCCAAACAGACAACAAACCCCTTAAGAAAGGTGAATACACAGATGTGGTTCTGGACATTATTGGAGGCGAAAACTATAAAAGCTCTGCACAGGATTCAAGGTGTTGTAAGGGATGGTGAGCCTATGATTGCAGAGGAAAGTGAGAAATTTCCCCCTAATTCAGAGGAAACATTCATTCTGGATCTCAGCCCTATTATTGATGAACAACCTGGATCCTCACTGGTAGAGCCAGCAGTCACAGGAAGTTAGAAAAGAGGCTTGAAGCGTCCTTTGCCTAATAATGATGATGATGATGCCTGTGAATCATTTCTTAAACAAAAAAACTCAAAGAGCAGAAGCACAGATACCCCTGGCAAAGGAACAAATCAAGCTGACCAAACTGCAGCAAACCAAAGTGAAACTTCAGATCCCCCTCCTAAAAGCAAGGCTTGGAAATACTGGTCTCTCCTCCTCAGATGAAGAAAAAGAACCCTTAACATTCTTTATTTTGTTAACTATTGGACATTTAGCCTTTTTTTTAAGACGTTTTCAAAATATCCACAATGTACAGTATATGTTAATATTTGTTATTTATTTGTTGTGGCTCAGATGAGGGGTCATAAAAGAAATTAGGAATGGAAGTTATTGTTGCTATTTTTGTGTTTTGTCTCAAAATAAGAAACACTTCCAGTGACCCCATGTTGGCTCTTCTACCTGTTATTTACATAGCTGGTAGCCCACATTGTGATATGTTGTCCTATACCACTGGTAATCCAGATTTGGTAATCTTGAAAACTGTGAATCAGGATCAAGGTGATCCAGTCCAATGTGGCTTTCAAAAACCAGCATAAAAGTACGATGGATTACCTTATCATGAATAGCAAAAAATGGGATTTACAAATCCGGATCATTTTGATCCAGATTAAATGTTTTGAGCAACTGGCCCACGGATTGTTCACCTGCTTAGAGCTGTTTTTTGAGGCTGGTGTGAAAGATGTTCAATGGTATTCTGCGGTTGACTAAACCACTGGACAGAGACTGCATGAAAGAATAGACTTTGGTGCAGTTTGATAGTGGTCTGAAAGCATAAGAGCCAACCACAGTATTTTATGATAGTAGATTGTGATTTAACATGAATTCTATCAAATCCATCCACTGACCATGAACTATCCAGGAAGCAAACCATATTAGCAATGTATTTACATATAAATGCAAATAATTGTGGTAACAATGGTAACATATGCACTTAAGCATGTGACTTTTTTGTTCTGATGTATCAGAATGTGACAAAGAATTTAAAACAGAGGTCTGTCTGACCATATACCTGTATACAGATTTGAGAAAAAAGTGAGCACACAGGAAATTCTGATATTAGAATATTAATGTACAAAATCCCGCTCTTTTGTACTTTGTCTACCTATTTGTCACTACTCAACTACCATATATGAGTCCAATGCTGATGATGATGATGATGCCAAAACACAATAAAACTGTCCAAAAAATGAGTTACCTGTCAGCCCATATAGCAACTAAATACTTGCACCTTTTGGGTCATGTGTTTAAAGACAAATTTTTTGTGGTCTGGACCAAAAGACCCAAACTACACTCTTGGGGCCCTATATACACCCGGCACAGCGCAGCGCAAAGCCAGACACAAGTGTCTTTGCTAGTTTCAGAGCGATGCAGTTTCCCGTCCAGCACCCACATCGTTTAAATGGCAAATGTGCCTGAGCCCATCTGTGCGCCCATGTCTGGTCTTACAGGGAGGTGTGTTCAGGTGCATTATTGGCATATTGCCATTTTGTGGGAGTGGAAAGTGATCGTGCCATTGGCCAACAAAAACCTGGTCTAAAGTCAATAGCGCAGCATTTCTTGTTCTTTTAACAGCGCATTAGTAAAATGCACCTAGGCTTGTGCACAGCGTGCACACACTATGCTTGTTACACACACAAGGACAGCAGCACAAACACATGCAAAAGATAAAAAATAAAACCTATTACAATGTGAAATTGCGTGCGTGCGAGACTCTAATCCTGCACACCATAGTAAGAGAGGGAGTTAAATAGTAGAAGACCTACTGCTTTGCAAAGTAATAGAGGTTGGCTCATTTCAAATTAATGGATTCAGATCGTATGATAGTAAAGGATCATGCCGCTGTCAAACCTGAAGCATTTAAAAATGTTTGGTAAAGTTAAAACCGGGTAAGAAAAGCTGTGGCAGAACATAATTTTCATACAGAAATTGTTTCATACATCTGGTTTTATTCCAGGCTTTTGTCACTGTGCAGATGATTGCTTCCTCTTCAATACACTTACATGTAATTTAAGTGATATTGTGTCAGACAGGAATATAAATGGCATGCCTGCACAGATTATATCGTGCATAAATATGGCAAGTTTGATGGTAGAGGCGAGACAGAGATATATTCACAATATCTGAAAGCAGATGCACACACCTTTTCCTTCTTTAAGTGCCTGACAGGCAAATAAGTAGTGTAAACTCAAACTGTATTGATTATGAGTTTGTTATTGCCCCTAGCTAAAATAGCCAGGAGGATGTTCTTCCCCAGCATGGGATTATGGCTATGAAGCTGGAGCAGCACCAAAGCACCCATAAACATTGAGAACATCCTGAAGGTTATTGCAGCTTTTTATTACAATGGCAGTTAAAAAAAATCTGTGTGTACTCTAAAAAAAGTTTTCTCCAGACACATAAAAAATAAAAAAGTCAAATATTGGTAAGATAGCGAGGAGCCAGAGAGCACATCCTTATATGAACCCAATCCTCTGAATGTGTTGATTTTGAAACATAAAATGTTTAGAAGTTTTAAGTTTAAATCTGATCAGCATCAAAATATGCATTGTAACGATCATGCAGCTTTTTAGACAATACATATAAGGATAAATAGCAAAACATTTCAAGCGAGTTCACATTTATATCGGCCTACATATGTATTTTTGAGGCATCCACACAGCAAATTTGATGAAGAGTGGATGAAGTGCAAAACAATTCCTACTGTATGTGGAGCAAGAAGCGTCTTTGACTAATGAATCCAGCAAAGAAAAGACATTTGCTTTTACGGCCACTATTTTAGGAGATTTGATCAACAAACAGTGCTTTCTAAATCACCACACTGCGGTGCTACCTGCCATCACGTTACATCACTTAATCTGAAGTTACATTGAGTTACGTCCCATCACACCCTATCTCGTCAGGTAACGTCACGTTGTTGTTTGAGAAGTTTTACGTGGCTCATTTTAGGCCAGGAGAGGGAGAACACTGCAAGACTTGTGTTTGTAGAGCACAAGAGGAGTGTGGTTGTTCCAAATTAACATCAGAACTCTTGTACATCCAATCAGTAGCATTTTCCAACTTTAGGAGGTCTGGAAACATTGATGTATGAGTTTTAATACAACAGACAATGACCCACTGAGCTTGATGCAAGTTAAAGTAGAAACAGTGGAAACAATGCAGTATTTTTAGTGGTACATACTATGGCAATAGGAAAATACAGACTGGTGAATGCTGAATGGACAAACAGGAGCAGTGGTCACAAAAGTTGTCAAAATCCTTCTAGGTCAGGTTGCTTGCAAGGGCACTGAATGTCGCAGTCTATGGAAACATTGGATATCAACGTTGGTTTTTTCCCTGGGCAAACATTTTACCATTCTGGGCAGACACACAGAACTTGGGAGGTGTTTTGAAGATGCAACCTGCTGCTGGATAACAGGGAAAATAATTATTAATTCTGAAGTTTGTGTAGGAAACACAATGTCTCCAAGTCATGGAGCAACATGTGGGTCACAAAGGGGGCCAGTAATTGCCATGCAACCTTAAATGACCCAACTTGCACATCATTACAGTGCATTTGCTTTTCATGAAGTGCTTACATTATTTTGTCTACCCGATGTGAGCGTTTGCATGCTGTGGTGCATATACTGTACGTGGCAGACAGATATGGAGAGGAGAAGGACTGAGGTTTTGGAGCAGCGTGCAGTGCAAGCTGTGACCGTCAGGTTAGGTTTTCTTGCTGGATCTCTCTGCTTCCCGCTGAGGCTGTTCTGGTGAAAAAGTCTCTGAACTGGGTCACAGCTGTGCTGCACACAGTGGCATCATGGCACATTTCTCTGTGAGTGAGGACTATCTGAAGGCCGGGGGAGAAAATGAGCATGCTTGTTAAGATGCCCCCCCTCCAAGTAAGATGAGAAGAGAGAGAAGCCAAAGCAATAAATCATTAATCCAGCGTATAGAGGCTGGGGGAAGAGAGGCAACATCTCTCTGTCTTTTAATGTGTGGCGGATGTATGGCACCGCAATTTGTACTTCTGCCACCTCGGTTTGGCCCTCCGGAGATACTGAGAAACTGAAATTTGAATACACAGTCTAGAGACAGGGAACAACAACGAAACAAAAAGATGCGTTGAAGTGTCCTAGATGCCCCTCGAGTAGAGGGCAACGGCAAAGCTCAGCTGGGTGTTAGTGGCTCCTAACCCTGGAAGCAGCAGACGTCTGCTGCACATCAACCCACCTCTGATACCATTTTTAACTGAGCTGTGTGTGCTGTAAAATGAAGACATTTAAAAAAACATACTGCAAACTGAAACATTACAAAGTGAACTTAAACCTTTTAATAATGTATGTATGCAAAGCTAACAGATTTAATTCCCTTCCAAGCTTGACTCTGGTGAGGTGGAGGTCTGGCATTAAATGACTTTTTCTTGCCCTCAATTACCGCTGAGAATAAAGATCACCGAATTATAGCAGAAGTGACGCTGGTGCCCAGGTTATACATTTGTATAATCTATAACTCTGTTGGCCCAGATTGCCATTAAGACATGCTCTTATGCACTCAATGTATTAATGGCTAAAATGTAACTGCGACCACATTCCTGCCAAGGTTTTTAAACAATCTTCATGATCAGCAATAACGCGGGGTCTAGAGAGGTCAGGTCCAAAAGGTCTTAAAAGCCAAGTTGAAGATTTGTGAAGAAGGGAATCCATTTCCCTCCCTGCTGACAGGAAGTAGCAGCCTGCTGCGACGTCTTTTCACCAACTTACAGAAAGGAACAAAAATGCTACCAAAACCGATGCATTCTTATTTATTTATTTTTTGCTCATGTTTTATCTTTTAACCTCCATCTATCCCTAAGCAAAAGCACAACTGTGCCGCTTATTGTATTATATGCTATATACGTTTGGCTGATGGCCCCTTTCACAGCAATGCATTGCTTAGCTTCTGTGACAATACTCCAGTCTGTTTCTCCACACTAAACGTGTACTGACCACCATCTACTGTAGGTAATAGACTGTACAACCCCATTTCAAAATATCCAAACTATCCCGCAAAGCTATTTCTGCATGGGTTAGTGGTGGCCACTTGGTGTCTACCTAAACATTACCAACCTGATCTGTTGGCATGATAACATAAATGCTTTAGTTATTATCTTAGAGTTTCCCTTCGGGGATCAATAAAGTATTTCTGATCTTTGTCCATCACTCACCAACTAGCAAGTGCAGAAATGTGGGTGAAACGCAGCAATGTGAAATGAGTTGGGAGGACCAGGAGGCTGCTACTTTTACACGCTGTTCAGTTGCAAGGGCTTAAATGATGTCCTTTTGAATTGTCAGGTCTTCTGCTCACAGTCGGGTTTTTGTCTAACTGCTGAATTGAAAGGGAAGGATGGGCTACAATTATGTGACTTGAAATTAACAGGTTTTTGTTGTATTGCTCAATACACAAAACTAAACAAACCTGAGACCACTTTGCACTCTGTGTACTGTCTTTGCTGACTTGTTGTCCTCTGTGGGAATGACTATATTGTTGCTAGCTGTGATGTACTACTACGATGTACTATTTGCAAATTTCATATTGGGATGCATGTTGCTTACAAATTGGGGAAAGCATTAGATTTGAAACAAAAGAATGGTTTCTCATTACAGTCTCTCCATCCTGCTCCGAAGAATCACAGCGTCTCAGCCGTTGCCTGCAATCGCCAGTTAATTGTAGCACAACCTTGCCCCTATTAGTCCTCCTTGGCCAAGCTTGCCATTAGCTGATTACTGCACGCCCACTATCTTATTAATGTAAATCTCTAAAAGAAAATATGGCTAAGGCACAATATTTGTTTTGCAGGCTATTCACACGGTACACAGTCTCAGTTGGCTCCAATGCTTTATAGAGATTTTTAATGAGTCTTAACCAACCACCACAGAGGACTATTTATTATCCCATCCTGCTGCCTTTCCCAAATGAAAATAAGAGGTAGAGGTAATCCATCTATGTTTGTATCTCAACAAATATAATTTAGACCCTGTACTTATCTTGTCTGCACCAGGTGATATACAATGCTCTCTCTTTTGTTGACTCCTTTGTTATAAATTAATCTGTGAGCTTGTCCCATCACTCATTATGTGACTGAGGTGGTGTTGTTTGACTGCAGTTATACTGCATCCTTAGCAAAAAGAATTATAATTGATAACAGGCCAACTTTATTGATTTACAGAAGGAGGGTCCTGCTATCATATTCAGACAGACAATGACATTTCCCCATGACAGTCCTTATTTATCATTTGTGTTTCTACAGCGTGTGTTTCTCAGGGTTTCATTTCTGTATCTAATTGAAATGCATTCAGCATGCAGTGCTGTTACAATGTAGTGAATGCCATTTTCTTCAAAGATACATTTACTGTTCATGTTTATAGCCACATATTCTGCACTTCTTTGCCCCATTAAAACCAGAGATGTCCGCTATCACCTCAGCAGCACTCTTGGCTGCAGCCATCGTGAAGCCCTCATCCTGTCTCATGTTGCTTGGGCACCTGCCAATATGTCCTCATTTAAGAAATCGTCGGGGCTGATAAATGGGCGCACTCTTTCTCTCCCCATAACTAACAGAGTGCCCACCGCCCATAGGGTCGACAGAGAGGTGCTCAATCTGCTGTGACAAAATTACATCTTGTATCGGCTAGTGGGATAGGAGCAGGGGCCTGCAGATTAGAGCCAAATCACAGCATCACAAGTGCAAAACCCCTTCCTGCTACATCCTAACTGGGCTCTGGCTCACTCTCTAACAATGTTACCTGATTTGCTGCAATTCTCTCCCCAAAAACAGCATAGAGCTAAGGGTGAAGATCTTTTTATGTCTTGAACCTTGAATCGATAGGCTACCAAATCAATACAGCGAGCTCCATTGTCTCCCTGTGTGAAAAGATGCCTTCTGCAAAGTTACCTGGACCTTATCTGCCTGCAGCAATCAGCCAGTCAAATGGAGCTATAATACATTAATGTCTGTTAAATTAGCTTTTCGTAAGGAAGTAATTTGACCTCCCTTAGATTTTACATGCTCAGCAATAGCTTTTATGTTTGACGTAGTCTAAACAATTCTAGTGCCAATTCATTTTCATCAGTGAAGGATTTCTTCAGGCAGAGCCAGATAGGGATATTTGGGCCAGGGTAATCCTGCGGAGGGGGGTGGTAACCTCTCTCTGTCGTCAAAATGGACTAAATTTGGTGACATGTTAATTTTGGACTCTCCTCTTGTCTACTGGATGGGGGTTGATTAATGTGGCTCCTTGTCACAGTGAGCTGGCAGAACCAGGACAGGCACAGAGTTCCATCCTGCCCTCCATTTTCCACGGACAGCAAGTTTATGGCTTTGCAGTCTCCGTTACAAACACAAAGAAAACTATGAATGACGTCTGGGCTGTGGGATCAGCTGTAGAGTAACACTAAATGATCCACCAATGAAAGAGCTGAAGAAGATTTTTTTTTTTTAATTTCTTTTGCTGAATACATTGTAATCATGTGAAAACCATACATACATGCATACATTTGCAGACAAAGTGTATGTAACAACAAAGGTTGGGGGTTCACATACACTCTTATTGTAAGCACAATCCTTTTTGAAGGCAGCTACACAAAGCACAACTGCAGCCATCTTAAATGTGTTGTGCAGGACTCAAGAACTTGAAATATCCATGGAATTAGTTTTTCTATCCAAACATCCATACGTTGATGAAACAAAATACTAAAGGTAGGCCTGTTCAGTTATTTTTTGTGAACACCGATTAAATAATTACATTAACTGCATTATTGTGTATGTACTTTACAAACCTCAATATTTAAAACAAAACAAAATTACACTGAAATTGTCTTTACTACTTATTGTACAAGTTGTAATGTCCGACCAGTCCTCCAAACCATTAGACGAAGATATGGGTCGTTTGTTCCTAACTCTTATATTCCACCCACGGTGAAGGTGAAAACAAGTTTAACCCTTATGTTTTCCTGGGGTCAAATTTGACCCGTTTCCAATTTTTTTTTAATATCAGAAATATGGGAGACCAACAATGTCAACAAGGCGACAAAACATTGTGGAAATAAACATAAAAAAAATATTGGAAAATGTGACAAAAACTATGGAAAAACACACTGGCAGTGAGCGTCAAAATTTTTGGAAAAAACGGCTAAAATGTCAAAAGTGACAAAACATCAACAAAAAGGAAAAAGGCATTAGAGAAAGAAACCAGAAAAAAAACCTAATACTTTTTTTTTTTTTTTTAAAGCAACAAAAACATTGATATAGGGACAAAAAAAGTGATTTTTCATGTTGAGGGAAAGACAACACAAGGGTTAAAGAAATCACTGGACAGGATTGTTACATAACTAGGTTAGGTTGTAGGGTTAGATTTTATTAGGTAGTAGGATTAGGATCGGGTTAGGTGTTAGGGTTAGAATGAGAGTTTTCTCGATGGCTTTCCCCGCTTCTTCTGACAACTGGTCTGTTAGGTGTTTGGTGTTGGGTGTTAGGTGTTAGGGTTCGTTGTTAGGTGTAAGGGTTATTTTACTTCCTGAATGTGACGTTAGTGAAGTTTATAAAAAAACTTAGTGTTACCTTTTAGTTTCAAACGGGACTCAAACCTTAATCTCCCAGGTGAAAGTGGTATTTTGCACTCTTATATTTCCCCATGTTACTTCCTGCTTTGCTCTTTTCATTACTATGGTCACTAGAGGGCACCACCACTATAAACGTAACTACAGATTGTATTTTTCTGCTCGAAAAAACAACGTCTGGGATTGTTTGTCAGGGTAGACAGTCTTGTAAGGTCATATGTACGATGCTCATTTTCACAGCAAATTTAACTTCCCAACTGGCAGGTTTAACTGGATCTTCTCTGCATTTAAATATAATAGTGTTCAGGTGCATGTAATATTGTATGCATGTCTGCACAGGAGACAAAAAGTAGCAACATCTTTTCTGACGCAAATATCGGTCTGTAATTGTGTTGCTCCACAGTGCCACAGAGCAGCTTACAAAGTGTATTATGTGAGGAGAATAAATAGTGCTGCCCCAAGACAGCAGTTGGATGACTAGCACAATGCTAACAAACTGAAAGTAAACACCGGCCTGCCTGTGTGAGCACCTGCTCATAGTGATTAATTTGGGCACTGGGGCTAGTAAACACATCATTACCATTCAGTCTTATTTAGTTGCCTCCACAATGCAAGGTCAGGCCAGATGTTCTGTGGACACAAAGCAGCTTAGCAATAGTGTTGCATTCTCATTATTAGGCAGGGATGTGTTGTATACACACATACAGCTGTTATTAATATTGTTGATCTGTTTGCACTTTCTTTAGAAAACAATGGAATTACATCCAGCATTTGTACAATATTAACAAAAACAGCTTTGATTACTCACATAAATTTTAATTAGCAAACTTTCCTCCTCATTTTGGAGGAAACAGCTGCTCAGGTCAATTTGGGTGATTGATTTTGTCACAACAAAGTGAGATGAATAATTTTACCAATTTGGTCATTTAAAAATAACACATTTTGGGCAGTCCTGTAACAGTAACTGAATTGCTGGTCCTGTTGTGCAAGCACGTAATCCAGATGTAACAGGTCTTCTGTGCTAATGCTGACATGCCCTTGAGCAAAGCATTTAACCTTTTTGCAACAGTGGAGCTGCAGTATCCAACAGACCAGACCAGTTGCTAGGTAGCTTCCAAGTGTGAATGTTTGTAACTGTGTACAAGTTCAAGGAAGAGATTTGGGCTGCTTGTGAAGGTTAAAGAAAATAGAATATCTTGTGATTGATCCTATATTTCCTGTTTCTCCTAAAAAAAGATACAAAGCCATAAAAAGTTTGTTCTAAAATTGTTGTTTGATGGTCTCTATCTGAACAAATTTTATCTCCCTCAGTGGCTTTTCTGGCTAGTTTGTCTGGCCCTTTAGTGCTTGAGTTAAAATGGGTTGTTGTGCTGTATAATTCAGCCTCACTATAGTTGTTTAAAAAAAGAACAGCATGAAAATAAAATAAGTGGGATTTTACAAGAGTTTATATTACAGATGTGACTGTGATGAAGTGGAAAATTACTGCCAGTTGTACATCTCAGTTAATCAACCCACTGACTAACAATTACACTGAGAAGTTAATGAGTTATGTGTGTTTGCTGTGTGAAATGAACAAAAAAAGTGCCAAATATATCAGTTATAGCAGGTTTTCTAACGTCAAAGTCATCCAGAAAACAGATAAATACATCCGTAATGTTTATGAAAGATGTTACTTGAGTTTGGTTGAGTTTTGTAAGTGTCACTCTTTCAATGCATTGATCATCACAAATTAAATTCAATATTTACCTGAGGTTTCAGAAGTCTTATTGGAAGATAAAACCTAGACAAATAACAATGACCCCCCCCAATATTCTGTTCTTGATGAGAAATTTACACTATCAGCACCCGGAAATGCAGTTAAAAGTTCAAATCTGCAGTACATACAAAAAAATATTTTTGAAAATATTAGCAGACGTGATGTTCATAGTAATGGTTTACCAAATTTACACTGCAAAAAAAAACTCAACTTAAAAAAATGAAGGTAACAATTTGCATGGACTTTTTTAAGTAGTTTCAACTCGGCCATTATTGAGTAAATTTCGTGATTCTTTTATAGTCAGATTTACTCAATTATTTAAGGACAACCAACATGAAAAACAAGCTAAATTAAGGTAAATCTACTTAGATTTCATTAAAATGTTTAGGTAATATTAAGTTGTAAAATTACTTAATTTAGGCTATTTGAACTTATGTCTTTTACTTCCATTGTACTCGGAAATGTCCATGCAAATTGTCACAAAAATAAAATACAAATAGCAATTCCTTTTTTATGATCAAACCTTTTATTGTAAAATCCAAATAATCTATATCATAGTACTATTTTATAACTTATAAAGAAAATAAACATGCCTACTTAGACAAGAAAAAATAAATTTATACCCAAATCGGGTTTAACAGGGAACTTGAGTATTTTTCAACAGGGCCCTATTTCCCCATGCATGTGTGTACTCAGGTGGTTACTCTTAAGTACCGACACAAGTATGGAAAGCATTGGCTGTGTAAAACCAAGTCTCCTAAGAACTATGTTTTAGCTTGTTTTAGCTTGTTTTTTTTTTAGCCCCCCCCCCCCACACACACACACACACACAAGGAAAAAGGGCCCAGGTTGAAAAATATCAAAGTTCCCCTTTTAATCAAAATTAAAAGCGTGTTTGGGAGCTTTTAAGTCAAATACTTGCAGGCTTTTACAAGGAAGTTGTCCTTGAAAAACGAACGTGCTCAAATTATTAATGTTAATTCCCTGAATCTATTGCTTCAGTCTCTGTGCATGTTAAAGAATACAATAAATTAAAAAAACACCATGCACCATGTGAAAAGGAATACATAAATTAAATGTTGCTGGTGTTGGAAACGGCTACATTTATTCTCCATGGCAAATACAGAGGCATGTTTTCCAAGGGACTTTGTAAATATTCTGATACATATTAACACTTCCAAAAAACTGTCAAGAACACTAATCCTTGTAAGTAGGTATACCTATTGAAGTGCTCACTCTTGCACAACAAAACTTTACAAACAAACAGTGCAACACATTCTGTTAAATTTGACGACAGTCTAATTCTTCACATTTTTAGCACAGCAGTTCACTTTTAGTTTACATTACCTTTGGACTGGCTATCAGCCAATTCAGCTCAATGAATATCTTTTGAAATACCTCAAAAGTATTTTCATTTCTTTTGGGTAGCTGAGGTTGAGACCGCATACCAGCCCCATTAGCAAGGCACATGCTCTGGGTTCGTCCAGGTCTTGCAGGACTTCTGGATATGACTATCTTTGTCCCTTCATTGATAATATCCCCACCATCCAGGAATAAGTAGGTCACAATCCATGTCAGTGCTTTGGTCATCATATTTAAAATCTAGAGTAACACAAAGTACAGTGTGTCTGAACATAAGTGTCTGGTTCACCTACCAACTGCTCTTTGAAGAGATCCTCCTCCTTTTCTCTGAGATACACCATTAATCCACAGATAGCAACCCTTTCTGCTTTTTTCCACAGACTCATCCTGTGAAATAAGAAAAAATATGCTAAACTGCTCCTTTATGAATTTGGGTTTTTAAGAATGACATCACTAGGAAAAAAAGACCAAGATTGAGGTTCATAAGATTTGGACGGTAAAAATTAACAATTTGTATTGTATCTGTAAATCCAATTCATGTTAAAATTAATAAATCTGCTTGCAAAAGACTGCACAGACATGGGCTTTTTGTCTTACTCCATGCTTTGTCAGAATGCAAACATTAATGGCGGTACAGTGCAAATTAACACCATCAAGCTACCACTGCAAACAGAAGATACAAAAGACTGCTCTGACGCATGATGCTCGCTCGCTAAAAGCATGCTAACTCAACAGTTGTTGAATTAGCATAGGACAAGCTACAACTTCAATTTTACTGTGTGAACAAATTATGTATGCTGATACAGGTAGTGCATGTTGCAAATGAAACAAAGAAAGATACTCACCAAGACACTTTTCTTGCAAACTCCCATTTCTACCACTCTTCCTTGTCTCAAAGAAGGCATGGTCAAGCAGCAAAACGTGTCACTAAGTTCCTTAGTGAACTGAGTACTGAAAGATGCTCAGTAGAAAGACAAGTAGCACTAACTCAATCTTTTTCTATTGTTAAGAAAAGGTAAAAGTGTTTATTTATAATCAATATATATTTACTGTAAGTTAAGACACTTCATTATTTTCATTTAATCAACTTACTTAAACATGTATATATGCAACAAATTCAATATTTTATGCTGTTGCTTGTGATTTTAAGCTTTACTTACTGATCCCATGAATTATTTTTAAGAGTGTACCTGAACATGTCTCTGAGGATTTGGGCCACGTGAAAAATCTATTTCAGTTCTTTGTTTAGTACTATATTTCTGACAGAACAATGACCAAAAAAATCTCAGAAAAACTTCTGACTTTAAACTCTAATACATTTTTCACATGTGGTCCTAATCCTTCTAGGGAGCAACGTGAGTTAAATATTGAATGGAAAATGAATGGAAACCAATGGCTCCATTTGGCATTTAAAAAAAATCTTAACCTCTATATTATGTTGAAAAGAATTGTGTGGTCAATTACATGTGCAATAGGCATGATGTTTATATGACATTACACCTCAAATTGCAGCAGGGAGGTGCGTCTTATTTCTCATGTTGAAATCATTCAGATTCACATTATTTGCACAGATGAGCCTTTGAAAATGGGACATCTCTAAATAACTAATACTTCTGGAGTTCGCACTGTGGTATATGGAGCACACGCAACATTAAGACCATTTGCATCAAAGAGCTGCTGCGAACAAAGTAGGGATGTCAGATCCATATGGAGAAAACACACCTGTATGAGACAGACCGAACTATCTTCTGCAACAAGCTCTCAATCAGCGTCACTCTGACTTGTGATTTGGCTGGCTGGGATCTTGCATTGCAACCTCATCCATCTTGATCCCTGCTCCAGAAAGCGTGCGGTGATGGGCATCGGATGACAGGCGCAATAGAGCTGCCGGTTTTATCTATCGGAGCGTCTTCTCAGCTTCACTCCCTGAGAGCTTTGAAGGGCAACTTTCTCTCTGACTGATAGCAGAGAGATGAATTCCAGGATGAGGCCCGGAGGCTGTTCCTTACCTCCTACAACATTTTTCCATTCCCAACTTCATCCATAGTATTCATGTACGGTGCGGCCTTGATGCGTCTTGAGCTGCCAGGCTGAGGAAGAGCCCGTTTTATGTGGCTTTGCAGGTAGATGCCCAAACAACCACTGGATGCATTTTTAATCACTGGAAAACACATGGGGAGGTTCCAAAACAAATCTAGTCATTACAATGGAGCTTTTGTGAGCACTAGGGAGAAAAACACACTGATTTATTTAACAGCATCAACCGACAGAAGAAACATTTTATGACAACTATTTATTTAGAATAACTACAGCAATTCACTTGCTGTGTTTTAGCATTCACATTTTCATTTCAGTTCATTAGCCATTGTTTTGTTTTGTTAATGACATTTTGTGAACCATGTTCAAGTTACTAGAAGTCATCAATGTGCAATTATTAATGAATCACAAAAGAAGACACACACAACCTTGACCCCCACTCCCATTAAAAAAATCAACACAGTAAAGTGAGTCAATTCAACTGGTGCTATTAAGATATGCAGCTTAATTATGAATGAGCTATGTGTGGGCGTAATAAGCACGGCTAATACAATGGCTCTCACAATATGTGCCTCAGCATATAAATTAAAATCCAGTTTCAAAGGAAAAGGGCAAAACACACCACATTACACTTTAATTATTAAGCAATAATTACATTATATCGCTGCAGGTCACAGGTTGGTTTTTCTTTGGTTTAACCAATGAAAACAAATTCGTAGTTCAAAAGCACAAGCAACTGCAGCCCCTTAAGGGTTTGGAGTTCATCTAATCTAAATCCAGTCAAATTAGTTTGTCGATTAACAGCATTACAAATAATTGCATATGTATGAACTAAAACTCTCAGACTGACATTTGTAAAAGTTCTTTGTTAAAAAAGAAACAAAGAAACTCAAGATTCAAAAAGCAGTGTGTTTGACTTGGAGCTTTGACTATTTTAGGAACCAGATAGATAGATAGATAGATAGATAGACCTGCTCTTTTATGAAAAGCTCAATGAGATAACTGTTGTTTGTAGAATTACTGTAATATATGTAAGCAAAGTGTTTCCTTAAAACAAAGACTGAATTATCCAAGGCAGCAATGCACTCCCCCTGCCTAGTCTGCTGGAAATTAGATGAAGAAGAAATTTAAAACAATACACACTGCTTCTATTCCATGGCATGTTCCTGACAAGTTAAATCTCTCAAGATGTTCTACGCACTTGTAATATGTATTTATTGTCCGACATAGTGGACAAAGGGTTTTGAGAATGCTACGCTTCCAAAGAGGACATCAGTTATGTAGGCGGTCCCTCAGTGTGGCCCAGGATTCATTTGCGTAAACATGGCTAAAAGAAAGTGGCCACAAGTGGTAGCCCAGACCACCTCTGGAAGTAATCTGAGGGTTGAATCTCACAACGTCCTCCATGCTAAGGTGCATTCACACATGTAATTGGAACTGTCCACTTGTAATCAAATGACCCAAGACACACTCGTACACACAACAATCCAAACCAAAAGCGGTGAGAGGTTTCAAAAGCTGGAACAATGCCACACTCAGTCCATTGTTGGCCTTTGCTTCTCAGATACAACAATCGTTAACTCAACCACTCAGAAAAATAGAAATAGGTTTAGGTGCTTGAACAGCTACTTTTTTGACACTTCTACCAAAACTGAATAACTAAGAGTGAAGCAGCTGAGTTTTTTAAGGGTTTTCAAACTGAGAAACCTCAATGGTACAAAACTTAAAAGAGAGGTGGAAACTCTATTCTCTATAGAAAGTAAACCACCAATATGTCACAGAAACAAGCTCCAATTTCCACATTTACCCACATAATAAATCACCAAAAATCTTGACCCGCTCTCATCTGCCCTAATATTTGTGTTTGGGATGACTGAAAGGGACAAATACACAGCAGTGATGTTCCACTAACTTGTAATATTTTTTACATGCTTGGGGCCTATTAAGAAATTCACCGGGTTAATTTTCTGAGCCATTTCACGCCGGCTATCTATACGCTTGTCAGCAAGAATTAATGTGCAAATTAAGCTTTGAGAAGTATAGCTGTAGGCCTCTTTCACAGGTCTAATGCATAATAGTCTTGTGTGCATTGTAACAGAGGCTATCTGTCCATAAGGAGCACAATCACACTGCAGCTGGAGCCCATCATGCCTTCAGCCTTAACGGCTGATTTAAAGATGATTGAAAATAAATGTTTTTTTACTTTAGTAAACATACTTAAACATTGAGGTTAATATTCTTTTGGTGTTAAGTGTCACCATCTCAAAACTGCAAACCTGCTTTCAATGCCAATTAGGAAATGAATAGTCTTACTTTGCTAGTCCACACAGCATTCCGGGATGGGAGAAAAACTGGCGGTGGAGTATTGGCATTTCTTTAAACCACAGTCGTCTTGGGCAGAACTAAACGCCCGAGAGAGCGACCGTACCGCTGCAAAATAGCCTTGGGAAGGAACTTGTTTTAACGGACTTCCTGGCAAAAAAAAGCGTGATCCGGCAGACTTTCCAGCAGCACCGGAGCAATCCTGGAAGTGGAACATTGGAAGTGTCTAGTAAAATAATTTTCTTAAGTTCGGTAGTACTCACTTTATTTACAATGCGTCAGTACCCGGATTAGATCAACCACGTGCCGGATTGTGCCGCTTCTCCACTTAATTTCAGAGGGAAATATTACCCTTTTTTATACTGCACTACATTCATCTGACAGCTTTAGTTACAATTAAGATTTAGGTTGTTACCTCAGAAACAGTGTCTATTTTGGAGCCTCTTGTCATGTTGTGGATATCTGAGTTTTTATCAGTTCCACTAAAGAGATAACTTTATAACCAGAAGAATCTGCCGAGCTCATGTTTCATTTGCGCTTCCCTAACATGCAGACAGATTCCCAGCAGACCTGGCCCTGGCCGCTCCAATCACAACCATTGATGACACATGGGGTTTAAGACGATGACCGACAGAGAAACGTCACCGTCCTGTAAGGTCCATCCAGTGAACGCACCAGGCTCATGAAACTCAGATCAAACTGTGACTAGATGTTGCTGAACAAATACAAATCAAAATTCTTTTTCTGTTACTCAAATGTTTTCAGACTTTGAACACATTTTAGTGTACTGAACCTATTTTTTCAAGTTTATTTTTCCAACCTTTTCCAACCTTTGTACTAAAACGAGCTAACTGCATATAAAGTAGTTAAAAGTAGCTCCACCACGAGCCGCTACAAAAATACAATTAAGCTACTTGCTTAAAGCTTTGTTGCATGACCTTTTGATATTAATGAACGTACGTTATATTAAAGCCATTTCCACGAAACAACTCTCTCTGTGTTTTTCAGTATGGCTGTGTTCAGAAGATTGTGGCATCCGGTAACTTTCTCGCACAGAAACTTGAATGACGATAATTACCTCTTCTGAAGAGTCCATCATGCTTTTTAATCCTCTGTGTCTTCCTCCGTGCTCCTTGGCTACTAACAACTGTGTGGAGGGGACGCGATGAGCAGTCATGGAAGGGTTGTATCATGTAGACGCTCTGACAGTTTTGTTGTCATTGTCAATTCCTCATGATGGTGGCAGAAACTACACACTGCTACACATCCAATCATGTAATCAGTCACAGGGGAACCTTTCTGCAAGACATCTTTTTTAATTTTGGTGATAATATCAGGAGCATTTTTCACACTTTTGTATTGATACTTTTACTTATGGATGTGAATACTTCTTTCACAATTGTTCAATAGATATTAAAAAAAACTGACTGATCTCTACGTATCCTCTTAAAAGTAAAGAAATATTAAGAACAAGAGATGAAACTACCAGAAAATAAATTAACTCAGTAGGAAATCCAAAGAATACTTGGCAGTTTGCAGAGTATTCTATGCTCTGGACAGGATCATTTGTCTTCCATGCCTTACTGAGACATCCATCCCTGTCAAAACTGAGAACAATGAGGAAAACAAAACCTGTGGGCCGTGATAAGCTGTCAGCCGTAGTCATCTAGAGGTGGTGCATTGTCTGAGCCTACCAAAGAGGGTTACAAATCGAAACAAGCATCTAGGCAAAACATTTGGGAAGCAATTAGTCATATCACGTTATATGCGGCATAGGCGGCTTTATGTGTGGGAATCCCCAGGTAGCTGGAAACCTGCTGGTTGTTACAAATAGGCTGCGGGTGAACATTTGAAACTCAAACCCAGAAGGATTTGGTGGTGACAGTGCCAAATCAACGACCGCTTGAGTTTAAATGGTGACCTCCGATGTTCCCAGAGTCATGAGAAAATACATAACTTTCCCTGCAAAGTTTTCTTATTTTAACAACATCCGGGTTCAGGTTAGAAGAGAAGCATTTCTTGACTGCTTTCTTTGTCCTTCATGAAATCAAGAGAGGGGGGGGGAAACAATTCCATCAGTCATTCCATTTTCCTCTTCGCAAACTGCATATTGCTCATTAAATATTAACTGACAGGCCTGAGCTTCCTTGCATTTTGATGATTGTTTTTTTTATGTAATTATTTATGGCTGACAGGTTAAGACAGTCTGCAGAATGTCAATAAGAGCGTTTCAATTGATGCAAATTGGAAAGCAGGAAAATAACCAATTAATTAATGTTTTCTCAATCATAATTGCTTTATAATTCACCTGAATATAGAGATTTCTGACTCCAGATATCTGGGTCAAAAGTTTGCTTGGCCTCCAACAACAGGGGTGACTGGTTGCTGTAGGTCGCATAGAGTCTCAGAAGTGACACAAATAGGCAGTCTGATTGGTCATTCGTATAATTGAATTCATACATAGTAAAGTAAGGAAGTATTAAGAGTGAATTTAATAATTTAAATGGATTGTAGGATTATCAAGTTTTGTTTTCTTCTTTTATCTCTAGTTTCCTCATATCATTTTTGTTTTCAATACATGAACAAACAATATTTTAGTTGATAGTAAGGAGAATTGCTTGTCTGAAATGTGCAAGATTGGTTGTTTGTCTAACATCAACATTATTATTTGTTAAGAGCCCTGTTTGATTCCACCCGATGAATATAAATTAAATGTTCTCTATCTTTTAGCCCTGTTTTTGGTCCCTACCAACTTCTAAAAGTGAAATATTTGTCTTGCTGTGTTTGGGATGTTTCTGGGCATCAACCTCTAAAACAAGTGTAGCTACCAGGGGCCAGATCATAAGAACGAAGCCAAGATGAAGCTACGGAAGTGGTGGACACAAATATAGGGAGACGAAAACATCAAGTGGACAGAGATCATTCCAAAACAAACCTCGTAAATCTGGGGTTGGCTTTCACCTGCTGGCAAGCACCACAACTTTTGTTGAGCCAAAGGAGCCAACTTTGAATGTTGTGTTTACAAACCACAACCAACAAATCCTACTTCTTTGCCTTTATGATTAAATATTAGCCAATGAAGAATCATAAAACTTCCAACGACATTAGGTAACCTCCGACGTAAAATGGGAAATGTTGGGAGGAAATTGGCCATTTATTAAATTATTTGAATCACTTAACTGACAGTGTTATTTATTTATGCATTCAATTAGACTGATCATTGGTTAGATTTGTTGCTATGACTTGATATTATCACAGTTAATGTTTGTGGAGTTTGAGTATCAGATTGTAGAACAGTCATTGACTGCATTGTTGGCATGCCTTTTCCCTCGGCTGTGCCCAGACACCGTTTACTCTGATGATAATGTACCACAAGAAATGTTCACTGGTAAGGTTTGATTATCAATAAGCCTGCTGAATTGAGAATGTACTTGCTATAGCTTTCATGACAAGCTCTGACTAGCACCCGTCCACCAGGCTATTGCATTATGAAAACCATTGATGGATGAAATATGAACATCAATCTTTCTCAGCTTGTGTTAAATTACTTTTAAAATTCACTGCCATGTTTGCAGGCATGTGTTTCGGAGAATGCCTTTCAGCTTTCCTCAAGTCTTCTGAGTTGTGGAAAATAATCTCTGTGAAAAGCAAAGTGAGTTACAGTGACCACATGAGGATATATTCTCTCATCGATCTAAGCATCTGGATTGATGAGAAGTTTGTCCTATTGATTACCTGAGACATGAAGGCAGGTTGAAAGTCAGGCTGATTGTCTAATGATTTGCCATATTGTAAATCTATAAAATAAGATATAGTGCTTTGAAAATGCCCAATGTGAGAAACAGTATGTTGTTCCTTCTGACACTGCTCACAGTCTGCAGGGTAGTTCTGCTGTATGGCAGGGACATTTCTCAAATTTTACCGTAATGAATGGGGTTATATTTCTTTTTTCTTTCCCTGAGTACCTATATAAATATAAATAATACAATATACCCAATAAAGGGAATAAAGAGCAAGGTGGTGTATGACAGTTTCTTGAATCATTAGTAACGACATTCCATCCCTATTACAAAACTAAACTCAGAAGTGTGAATCCACTGTTTCCAATTTGGGTCTCATCCCTGATTAAAAGACGCAGTATGTCGACAGAATGTCTGGACCTACAGTAAACAGTAAGAAGTTCAGTGTTCAGTGTGTGAAAAGTCAGTCTGGACTTATGAATCTTTCATGGAATAAGTACATCCTAAAATGTGAATACATGTTCTGTCCACAGAAATTGACAATTCACAGTTAGACAGGTAGTAGTTGGCATTGGAACAGCAATGTGGAAAGTGTGGAAACCTTGTATTAGAGGGGTGTACTGCCAACCTATTGTCACTCCCAATTCATCAAATACAGCACCTTGGTCAGCGGCCCTCGGCGTCTTATAGAGATGCACAGGGCCCCCTCTAGGGTCTGTATGAGACGCAACAGGCTTTCAACTATCTCCAATGTAAACCCATCCGCAGCAGTAGTAGGTGCTCAGAGCAACTGCTGTGGGGTGACGTATAAAGACCGAAAAAGTACACGTAGATATGTTGGGGATCGACGGGTCAAACAAACAAAGAACTTTCACCCCGGAGACCGCTGTCCGTGTCCCGTGTGAAATCTTGACTTATTTTAACCTACAGTACATTTAGGTATGTTAACTTTCTAACGTAACGTACCTACCAACATCACAAATGTACAAATTACATAACAAACACATTTATTGTACCCAGAATCACATTTGTGTTCTAAACCTAACCAAGTTTTATTAGAATTCACAATGTTAACCACTTGTTGAAGTCTGTCTACCCGGCACATAGGAAAATAATGCCAAAGGGCCCTGCCCAAACCTCAGTATTTTACAAGTTGGAATTGAGAAAGTGTTGGTTCATAATGTATACGTATGTTTACACTGATATTAAACCATTATAGTGAAAGGTCCATACAGCATACAAAAATACAGAATGATAACGCTGAAATTCTGGAGTCTTTGTACAATCATCTGTTGTGAGTGTGGTTTTATGCAAATTAAAAATGGAAGGTCTTGCCAAAATAACCCCCAGTGATATGGAATTGTATTCACCCCAATACACACCTTTAATTCACTTAAACTTTTACACATACATTGGCAAGCATATCTCGGACAAACAGCTATGTTTTCTGTACCTACGGCATAGACTCAGCGCAGAATTATAAATCAAGCTTAAAGTGACTATATGTAACTTTTTAATGTTTCTGAAACGGTGTAATTTTCCATCTGATGATCATAAATGACCTGTAACAGCAAACAAGACTAATAGTGAAAGGTAAGCTGTTTTATATAGTTTTTAGCAAAGCCTTTGCCCTGCTCAGATTTTTCCCGCAAAGTCACAAAATGATTTACTGTAGGTAGACCAGCACCACAGTATCACATTCTGATGGGTCACCGATTTCTTTGTAACACCAGGAAATCCTCTGTTGTATCCAAAGGGTAGCAGGACATTTATATTATATATTATAAGCCTAATTGTATTTTATTTAAATTGTTGGAAGTTATCTGTTGTAGTTATGGCTGATACTGGGGCAGGGCCATTACAGGAAAGAAAGAAGTTAAACAAAGAAAACCTAAAAACTAAAAGGGAAAGTGAAAAAAAAAGGGCAAAATCCGAATCACCTATGATTGTCTATTACAACTACTATTGTCTTTTTCCTTGTCGCCCTGTACTTGTGTGAAGTGTACGTGGCCTTTAATGAAATGCGCTATATTGAACTAAGTTATTATTGCATTGGTTGCTACGCCTTGTGGTGACTACTATATTATAGTGTAAAGAGAAGTACTTCCACTCTTGGTTATAGGTAACCAGAGTACAAAGTCACATGATCCTGCAGGGCTCGTGGTGGATGAGATGGTAAAGTAATACGGTTCTGCCTTTGTGGAATACTACCGTATTGGTCAACAGAGTTTGGTTTTCCACAAAATGGTTCATTGATTAAGCAACGAAAAGGGAAAATTATCATTATTGTTGGCTGAAACAAATATTGAAGTGAACTTAGTGACTTGGTTCCATTTGGGTTGTTTTTGTTAACAATTTGTGAGATTAGGGTTGTGGCCATTCTGGGGGTATTTCTGTACTGGAAACGAATATATGACTGAGAATTTCTCCAACGCGGATGTGACATAGATATTATCAACAAGAAACAGTTGGAGCTGTTCAGGATTTTGAAAAGTTTGCTGTGATTAAAGTAAGCCTTATAGTGACGACTATATTATAGTGTAAAGAGAAGTACTTCCACTCTTGGTTACAGGTAACCAGCGTACAAAATCACACGATCCTGCGGGGCCCATGATGGATGAGCTGGTAAAGAAATATGGTTCTGCCAGTGTAAAATGCTACCGTATTGGTCAACAAAATGGTTATGGTGCTTCAATAACGTGTGTGGTGCAGCGGCTTATGCCCTCTCCCATACTATCAGCCTAAAATCTGCTTTTATCTGCTGCTTTTATCTGCTTTTATATATATTTAACTGTTTTAACTGCTCTTTAATGTTTAATTGTACTGCACTGTAACTTTTATTATTTTAATAATTTTGTGCAAAGCACTTTGAATTGCCCTTTTGCTAAAATGTGCTATACAAATAAAGCTTGCCTTGCTTTACAACAAACTCTAAATGCTTTGGCTCGTGACACAGTGAGAGTGATACCAGGTTTAGCTCACGAAACATTCAAAGTAGGCAAAGGTTACCATAAGCAACACTTGAAATGCAATGATGCATCTGTAACGTATTCTCTTACTTTCAATAATTGAGTTTCTGTCTAAGCAAAACATTAGTTGCAACTTTATGACCTCTCAGTAACGCTAACCTCTGGAGCTTTACAACAGTCAGTGTGGTAAAAACACGACCGCTATTTTCCAAAGGGGCCCCTAAAATCAGCACAAAATGAAAGTTACATATAGCCACCTTAAGACGCAAATCCATTGAATAATAGGGTCCAGGTTGAAAAATGCAGAAATTACGTTTTATTACCTCAAAATTGTTAGGCTAAAACCTACAGATGGAATACTTAGGAGTATATTAGGAAGTGTATGACATTAATCAAATGTATATTACCGTTGTATTGTAGTCTATTGATAACATAACCTTATAATCTGAAGGTTACTGTAATACCTTGTCAGCCAGCAGTATGGCTAATCATCTGCAGATTCACATTTTCATTACTGTGTAAGATGTCAAGGGCCTCTTCTGCCAATCTCCACTTGTACACAAATGATACTGGGCCGCATTAAGCCTGCACAAGTGGAAGCATCAGTTGGCCTCATTATAAATATACTGGTGAACAACAGTGTGTGGACAGATCTCTACCCCAGGGTTGGAGTTGCGTGGCATGTTAAGTTAACTGAAGACCATTCCGACAAACTTTGGCCAAATGAAAAACAAGTAGTCCCTGTTTTTAAGTAGTGTGCGTTAGGGTTCAGACTATGGGTTTCTTACAGACCACAACTTAATAAAACTGCCGGGAAATACTATTACATCAATTACAATATTTGAATTTCACTTTTAAAGATTGTACGAATTGAATCCACATTTAAATGTATTGGTTTATCCCCAGAGTATTCCTGCCATTGAACACGTGGAGTTTACCCTGCCTTAAAGGAGAAGTCAGGTCAATTCCAACACATAGCTTTGTTGTTTGTAAATTTGGAGTGCTGTCATTAGAGAGAAAAATGAAAACAATTGGTCCTGCCTACACCGTGTTATCCTCCTGCTAGTGTTAGCACCCAACAAGCTTAAACAGGGCAAGTTTTAAATACGTTTTTAGCCCACAAACATGTTCATAATGTCATTAAAAGTGCAGTGATTCCTTCCAAGTGAAAACAGTGAATTAGACTGCTGTAGATGTGAAAGAAATGCTAATTCAGCTGTGTTTAGTTCCTGTGTTGAGACGGCAGTTAGAAAGCTTAGGGACCGTCTACAAACTACAACACTGAAAAGAGGAAAAACAAATATATGTAGGCTATCAAGTTAATGATTAAACAAAGCAGTGTCTCCAAACTTACCTCAATAACAACTTGCCTCATGCTTGTTGATCTACAGCACTTTTAAAAAATACTCAAATGCTTATTTTTGAAAATGTGTTTGTATCTCTTTTCAGTGTTGTAGTTTGTAGCCGGTCCCTAAGCTCTCTTACTGCCATCTCATCACAGGAACTAAACACAGCTGAATTAGCACAACTTTCATGCATTTTTTTTTTACATCTACAGCAGTCAGATTCACTGAGTTCACTCAGAAAGAATCACTTCACATGGGTAGGCACTTTTAATGACATTTTGAACATGTTTAGAGGCTGAAAACATGTTTAAACTTGCCTTGTTTAAGCCTGTTGGGTGCTAACTCTAGCAGGAGGATAACACGGTGTAGGCAGCACCGATTGGTTTGGTTTTCTCTCTACTGACAGCCTTCCTAAATTACAAACAGAGCTACGCATTGAAATCGACAGGAATTCTCCTTTGAGTAGATGCTCATTGAGTCCGACGGCTTTGTTGCTCTGGGTTACAGTGGAGGTGGTGTTAATGAGAAATCACATGGAGTGTCCACAATGGAAAGATTTCAACTTCTGGGACGCATGAATGTGCTTAGTAAATTTCATGACATTCAAGTGGAAATTTGTTTGACCAGACAGAAAAGGTCAGAGGGACAATATAACCATGATGAATGATCCTTTCATTATTATTTATTTAGGCATAGCAAGGATTTGAGCTAAATGTTCACAATGACAATGCTAACATGCTGATGTTTAGCAGGTAGAATTTCAGAACAGAAAAATACTTTGCACATCTATAATATGAGACAAGTGCGTCAGAGTAGGTCAAAAGTTGCACAAAATCTCCCCCACACTGTCTAACTTGCAAAGCAGGTAGGATTTACCATGGTAACAATCTTAGTTTCGTGTGTTGAAACGTGTATGGTGTAGGGGGAGAGAGCAGTTATAATTCTGTTACAGTGTAAGCATCATGCTAACATTTGACAAATAGCATTGAACACAAAGTGCAATTGAGGCTGATGGTAATGCCATTTGTTTTTATAGATATTTGGTCATAAACCAACGTATTAAAAACAATTAAACGTTCTGACCTGATGATCAAGCGATCACCACAACACATACAATTAATTCTGAGTGGTACATGAATGCCTCTACCAAAATTCCATTGCAACAGTTCCAATAGAAATGAAAATTAAAATGTAATTAAAAGTCAAAAAACAATTGTTTAGGATCAGTTTATGTTGTCACAGGCTACAATTTGGAGAAAAATTATGATTTAAAGGCACATAATCAAACATATTTACAAGCAATCATGTATCATGAATAGATTCTGCTCTTTTGGAGTCCCTTTTTATGCCCCCTGAATTTTCTAAAATAACTTAAAATCAACAAAAAAAAATACAAATACAAATAACATACCAGTGCCCAACCATTGTCTCCTTACTCTGAAAGCATAGCTTTTGGCTCCATAATACCATCTCTCTCTCCGTGCAGAAGCAGTAAATATGGATGCCCGGCTCTCAGTATGATCAATAATTCCTTCAGCCCCAGATTCCACACTGATAAGGCACTTTGATGTGGACCGAAGTGCAGGAGCGAGAGACCATCCTGGGGGAGAAAATGTGAGGAAAAGAGGCTTCATTATTTCAGGCAGCTGTCAGCGGGTCATATTCAATTAGCTCTAATACGTTTGTCGGCTTGGGAAACAAAGCAACAGTATGGAAGAAGGGTTGGATAAATAAAGAAATAAATGAAAACCTCTTGTAATTTGGGGATCCTCTCACAGTGATACCAAATCAGAGCAGGATGCACAGCAGGCGTCCTAAGAAACATGAGAGCAAGAGCATGTTGTGAAACCAAAAAACAGAGATGCAATCAACTGAAGGGCAGTAAAACCCAAATATTTGACGCCAACAGACCATTTTAGCTGCACTGAGACATGTTTTTGTGGCTGCTGTTTTGTGATATAGACACTGAGAGTACTGAGAACCTTTTCTCTCTGATGTCTGTGGAAGAGTACAAGCACCCTTTTTGAGTCTCTATTTAATGTCACTGGATTGAATCATTGGATATCAAAAAGTTCACCAACTACCTCTGTTCAAAGTAAAAGCAGATGTAATGCTGGCTAATTAACTCAGTGATGAATGGCTATTCCAAAAAGCTAATTTAGTTGGACTTTTTTCTTCGTTTTAATGGGGCTCATGTTATTTTAACAGAGTTGGGAATTTATTGAATAGCAACTTCACCTGGAGCCGATCAGCTGTTGAGATTACATTCGCTTAATTTGGCTCTTCTTCATTTGAATGAGGTCGTCACTGTTTCCTGACACTGATTTACTCGACAAAGAGCGGTTTCAGTCTCAGCATATGTAAACAAACAACTTTTTCTTCTTCTCTTTAAACTGCTCCTTTGAGGTTCCTGCTAAATTAAATATGTGGCTGACTGCTGTCTAAAGGAACTCGCAGATTTTAAATGGAAAATGTTGAACAAAAACTGGAATGTGGTGAAAATGCACAATGAATAAATGAAAGACAAAATAATCAAGCGATTTGTTAAATACAAATGTACACATTTATCACCCTCTACAGCAGATCCACTGTTTGTTTGTAAATGTCAAAAGAGCCTATTGCAGGCAGTCTGTTGGAGCAGTCATTGTTTTTTGGACCTTGCGGAGCAATTAGCTCCTCAGAATTTAGTTACTTACTCTTCAGGGCACTCATGGAATAAAAACACAGCATCAGTGCACTTCATCCTCTCCGCTGTTATTATAGAAGTCAATGGCTAGATGGATAAGATAAAAACAGCCTGAGAAGTGCACTTAAACTTTATGGATACAAGAATAGTAATTTTGTTTGAAACTGAAGGACATTTGAGTGCCTGTGCCCAAGCAGCCATGGTTTTAAATTATCCGGCCCTTTAATCAGATCTTGTAAGAAATGTAAAACTACTAACATTAAGAAATAAATGTGGTACAATGCCCTATTAAGGGATATACACTTAAATACAGTGCAGTGCTTTCTCAAAGTATCAGAGCCCTTCAATTTTCTCAGGTTTTATGATTTATTATTCCATTAAATATTTTTTTTCCCCTTATCAATCTACACTAAATGCCCCTCAATGAAAAAGCAAAAACAGGATTTTACACATTTTTGCTTCCTTAAAGAGGAAAACTGACAGTTCATTGACAGAAAAGGACCATTTCACTCAGGTGCCTCTCATTTCTTTTGATCATCTTTAAGATGTTGCGACTACTTGATTGGAGTCAACCTGTAGTAAATTCACCTCATTGGACATGATTGGGATAGGCACACACCTGTGTGTGTATATAAGGTCTCACGGCATCATGTCAAAGCAAAACCAAGCCGTTTGGTGAAAAGGAACTGTTTGCAGAGAGCAGACAGGAGTAAACACTTTTTGCTCTGCTTCGTTTCTCTAAATACTCAAGGTAGCTAATGACTAAGTCCCGTTTTATGTGATGGCCAGGGTCGATGAACCCAAAGCCCATTTGATTGGATACATGTATGTAGCTGTCGCTGAGGTCAAGATGAATCTAAATATTTTTATAGTCTTACAGGGGAATTTTTGACAAAGAAATTCTCCAAACATTCCACTGTGATAAAAAAAAGACTGTCAACACTTGTAGTGTACAGGGCAATTTTGTTGCAAGACCAATGTGTTTCAGCTTGTAGCCCTATACAGGGGGATCGTGATACTTACAACAAAGAAGATTTTAATAGGATGAGCATGGAAGAAAAACATTTAAAAAAGTTAAAATGTATCGAGGCCAATCTTGTTCTTGAACTGGTATAGAAGCAAAGGGTGTGTGGCTAATGATAAATATTGATGATCCCATATTTGGTTTAAAACCAAGGACAGTGCATCTAGATGAATGTACAATAACTGCTATGTCTTCTCTTGGTAATGTGGCATAATGTGGCGTAATGTGGCATATGAAACACTTTAGAAAATGCTGTATGGACATCAAAAGTGCAGTGAAAAACATAAATAGAAAATTAAAGGGACCCTGCTGAGAGGATTACATTTTTCTTTGTATTCTGCACACATAGATGCAAAGGGGGAATATGGGTAACACAATACTCATTCTTGCCAATGGCTTAGTATTTTAATTTATCTACAGTCGTTGATAATGTGCCAAGAAAATGTAAAAATGTGCCATGGAAGGCAGGGCATGACAGTGTGTGCAGAAAGAACTTGGGAGAACAGATTTGGACAATGTGTATTATTTCTCAACTTGAATAAGTTGCCTTTCAGTGTGTTGCAACTCTTTTAACCAATTGCGCTGATGGACTTCCTTGCCTTATTGGTATTCACTGGCGGTGCAGTAAGTCACTTTCATTTCATGTAAGTTTTGCTCTGCACCCCCCACCCCCCTTGATTCAAATGACTTTCAATCTCTTTGTTCTGGGCAGCGGTCCAGGCCACAGGGCTTGGAGAATGAAGCATTGAGGGGGTTTATTAATGTGATATGCTGCACAACCACCGACGACAACGTTCATATTTCTGCCCTGCCACCTCTGAGCCGATTGGCCTGAAGTACAAGATCACCCCAAGGTACCACTTCTGCGAAAAACCGAGCTGAGCTCACCACCACCAAATCATCAACTGAAACACCATGTGCCATCAGGTCCTGGATTCTTGCCACTTATTTCTCACTAACTGTGACAGAAAGTCACTAATTGAAGCGTTTTTGGTTCATCACACTGATGACAATTGGAAACTAATGTCATGTCTTAGCATGTCCAAATGCCAGCAGGAGGTTGAAGTCTGATATTCACCCCATTGTTTAATAAGGTCTATTTAAGTTTCTCATAAAAATGGCACCCTGTGCAGCTGAACAGGATGTCACAACAATTCACTGCTTATTAAGTACTGAAAAATAACAAGCAGCACTCTTGTTGGGAAGCAGAAACTCTGCACACTGTGTGTATACTAATACTATTGTTAAAGAAAATCTTGTTAATGGGCTATGTGTCAGTGGAAGAGCACAAACAACAAGCACAGGTGTTATGAAAACTGTTCACTGTCATTAATGTAAAAAACACATACATTGCATCTATACAAATGGTTCAGATGAAAAAGGCCACCATAATGACCGGACATGAACCAGATCCAGTTACTCGAACGTCAAGTCAGTCTTATTTATAGAGAGGAAAAACTAAAATTTGTAAAACCAGAGTAAGTAGACGTATCTTTTGCAATAGAACCATTTTTCACTCTTCTTTGATAACCTGTTGTACTTTTGTGACCCTTCATATTTATCCACCTAATCCCAGGGTGGAAATCCCTGCTCCAAAGTGCTGAGGTACATAGTCAAAGGGTTTCCCTTTGTATCAATGAGTTTTACGAAAACATGAAGAGCATCGTCTCCTGGAGGTGATCCACCGTTGGATGAGTCTGCTGGTATGTGCCTGTTCGACATCAGGAGACATGAGGAGGTGGTTAACAGCAGCAGCAACGGAGGCCATTAGCGGCCTGTAGATGTTCAATTAGCGGAGAGATTCACACAGGTGGTGTTGATCACGATGTCCAAGGTGGAACAAGGTCCAGGGCATCTGTCCACTCTAGCAGCCCCTGCCATGGGAGCCGCTCGTAGACATCTGTTCATCATGGAGCTCCAAATGAACAAAATCTCCTTCCCACTTAACACGAATGGCAGACACTCCAAATGCTCCTGAAGCTGCCTCTGTCCACCATGACTCAGTGTTTCATTATCTGCCATGTTTCTCTTTTCTAGCTCCACATCTGCACACATACATACACAAACACACACACACATGCCAATGATCCCCAGAATGTAGGCATTAGGCAGTGCAACCCCCAGATAGAACTGGGCTAGAGTACAGTGTGTGGCTATGAGTGTGATCCTCAGCGGAGGAAACCTAGATACACCAGTGACAACCTGTATATAAAGCTCTCAATCTGCCACGCGCTGAAGGGAGGGGGGAAATAAATAGCTTTCATCTTGGTGCAAGTGTGTTCTCCTCATCTGCAAAGTGGTAAATCTTGCTCATTGTGAAAGTGGGACATGCTGAAGCGTACTGTAGAGGGGAAAGAGACAAAGAAGACGACAAGGGCACTGGAGCAGGCGAGGGAGGAGAGGAGTGGGAAAAAAGCATGATAGGTTCCCCTCCCTGTATAGCCATCGTTACATTTCACTTACATTATCTGCATCATTCACATTCTCCCCTGGGCCATCCTGCTTGGATGACCTTCCCCTCACGATACCATGCTGAGATTACATGTTGACAAAGCAATCAGTGGGAATGAACCCAAGTCTGCAAATGTCATCTGTGTCCTCTCAGAGTTGGTGGTTTTCTCTTCGTGCCCTCCTCTTGAAAAGAGTCGGTCATCCAGACCAATTCAGAAGTGTCCCATAATTATAGACTTGTCAGTACTGATTTTCATCAACAACTGTGCATGTTATGATCCGGCAGGAATGTTAATGAGTCCTCAATTGGAGTTAATCAGCTGCAGGCGCCGCAGTGGCTTCCCTGACAAAATCTTTTATATTTTAGTCAAAGTTTACGTCCACTCACTTTGTTACTCTTGACTCGGTGAACAATCCCTTCAATTAATTCGGCGAGCTTCTTCAGACTAGCCTCCCAGAAGGTTACAGATTTGAAAGAAATTCTTTAGCTAATGGGAACTGGTGAGCACTTTGTTCATTTTAATGGGCCTCGGCTGGAAGATCTTTTGACACCTTGTGAAGGGGGCTTTGTAACAGAAAGGTCTGAGAATGTAAAAAGTCCATGGCAATGTAACCGGAACGGTCAACCTTACCAGTCACTTCTTTCTACAGAATGGTATGTTACAGTAATTAGTGTGTGTGTGTGTGTGTGTGTGTGTGTGTGTGTGTGTGTGTGTGTGTGTGTGTGTGTGTGTGCTGTAAATGGCACACGGCATTGTATGACAAATCCTCAGGAGAAGGTGCAGAGATGGTTAGGAGTTTCTCCATGACTCCTCGCCGTTCTTCTACTCTTTTATTGCATTGATTAAATAAACGCAGAATCATGTGCATGTATTAAAAAACAGTGGTGGAAAGTATCTATATAGAATAAAGTTAATAAAGTACCTAATTCGACACAAATATATAACCCAAAATTACAAATTTGCCACAAAAAGGCTTTACAATCTGTGACACCATATGACACCCTTCCCATAAACTTGATTATCAAGGAAAATATGACCAAAACACAGAAATGCAATACATGTGTACTGTACACACCCTAGACAGACATAAAACATAGTAACATTACAATGTGGAAGAAACACAATGAGCAAATTAGGTTATTAAAAGTAAGTACTGTAATGAAGTACAGTTCTGAGGTAATTCTATTTTTTTTTGCTACATAATACTAAAGCTAATATAAATAAATACACTACTACCAGTAGGCGATTGAAAGGGTGATGCCAGGGGGTTAGTGAAATGAGGGAGTTATAGAATAGCCAAAATGCATGCCCTTTATCATTTATGATAACATGCCATCCCCCTCTCCATCTCCTAGAAACAGAAGCAAGGTGCCTTATGCTTTTTTTAGTTGAGTATGTTAGTCTTTCGTTGAGTGTGTTGGTCTAGTCTGGCCAACAAATTGATCCTTTATCTGATTTGGTTTGGGCAAGTTAGAATCTTTGGCCCCGACCATGGCTCTTAAATATCAGCCACCTAACTGTAAACTGATAAGTCCATGGCGCTGAAGTAGTAGACCAATTTGTAATTTTATCTTTCTGAATCCCGCCCTTCTGTCAGTTTAATCTTGGATGTAAAATATTCTCAAAACCATGCAGTCTGTATATATTAAAACATACAGGACCAAACGATTTGGCCATGGGGCGGTGGACTAGTCGTCAGTGAACACAACAAACAGGGTCCCCCCCCCGTTAAAAATCAACATATTGCCTACTGGCTATTACCACATGCCATAGTGAAATACTGTAATGTTTTACATCCATTACTGTTATGGTTACTACTTCCTTTGAAGCCCTAGCCCCCAACATGATCATTCATTAGGAGTGGCATTTGTGTCCACCTGATTATAAATGTAATTTTAATATTGTCTCTTTTACCCGTTTTTTGGTCTCCACCAACTCTTGAGGCAACTCTCTGTCTCTTTGGCTGCTGAATGCTCCACTCTGTTCACCAGCTAGTCTCTAACTGTGTCTGTTTGCTGCTGAGCAGGTAGGTCACAGTGGGGTTCTACAGCTATCAGCTGAACAGCTGCTGCTGAAAACAACACAGATCCGAGAGTAAACCAAAACAGACGAGTTACGAGCCAGAAACCTAAAGAGCTCCACAGAGCTGATGTTCTCTTTTTTGTGATACTCATAGTGAATCCTCTGTTAATATTCACATTGATTGTTGCAGCTGTATAACTTTAAATGCATATTTCTAGCTGCTATGTTGTATTTGAACATTATGTCAATTTTATTTTACTTTAAAACTAAATCAACGTGATCTCAGTGTTTTGAACCTTTTCCAGAACTTTGCCAGTGTGTCAGTGCCAGCATGATATAAAACCCTTTAACCTGGCCAATCAGCATATTCGTTAGTCATCTTGGTGAATGCCCCCTCATCACAGCTTGTCACCCATAAACAAGTTTGTGGCATTTAAAAAGTCACAAATCACCTTGCCTGTGTTTGACATTAATCAGTGAAGCATTTTAATTACCTTTTGGAAGCGTACTGTCTCAAACAGAGCCTGCTCCCTGTCTAATCATAAAGCTAAAAAACTGCTTCTCTGCTCTCATGGTTGTAGAAATTCCCTTTGAAAAACTGAACTTGGTTTATTCATCAGGCTCAGCCGTTGTTCCACTAATGACTAGCACAGTGTGTGTTTGACGTGCCGGCACCGGATCGGCAGCAGCTGACTGCACACGGAGCCCCAATGCCAGCGCTACTGACAGTAAATTCTAAGTAGGACATCGTGGCTGTAAGAACAAGCTCCTGAAAAATAGTGGAGCTTCTTTTTTTTGGGGGGTTTAACTTCTTGTGCCGGCTCAAAGCGGGGATGGAGTGAGGGCAAGCAATGAATCACGATCCACAGTTTGTCCTTCACCTAATTTCTCACTGCTACTGAGGCTCGGGTGATTTAACCTGTTGTGCGCGCACACGCACACATCCTCATTTGTGAGATAAGGAAATGTGTGTGTGTGCACTGTATTTTCTACTGGAGGTTTTTTGTTGAAGTGCACATTGTGGAAGACGCTTTATTTTTTAACACATTAGACATCTGATGCTGCTGCAGCTTTACACATGGTTACTACTGCAGAATCTCAGTGGATCACATATTTAGAGATATTGGGGTGGAGTCAGAAATTACAAATAATACAGATTTATCAACCTGATTTAAGCTACAAATTGACTACCATCTTTAATTTCCAACCATTAGAGACACACATTACAAAATGTTAAGCCCGTTTCTTACAAAAATACACCGTGGGCATCGTGGTGAACTTTTCTACAAACATTTTTATGTACACAAACTCGTACCTTCAACTTTTTTTTATTAACGAATCAGATATGGTATGACCCAACTGTACAAGGATTCAACTTGGAGTATTTCCTGCCGGTTCAAGTGCCACGACTGTGACTACGTGACAGTAATAGGAAAAGCTCCCTGAAAGCTCCTCTATACTGCTGCTCTACTCTTTGCTGTATTCAGATTGGTGTGTTTGTAGACATGGGTTGTAGCAGCAGTCACATTGAGTGAATTGGGTTCAAAATTTAGTACATTGTCAAAAATTTCTTTTAGATTCTTCATAATTCTCTTTCACTAAACTCTGCAGTGAAGGTTCGATTGACAACCAGAAATTAAATTTTTCTCACGTTAGAAAACCATCGCCTGAGACAGCCTGAAAAGGCACAGTGTACGGGCCCTTTATCCTCAAAGTAGCTTGCATTAAAAGGGTCATTTATGAAGTACAGAAAATACATTCAAAAGCAAACAGACTTGACTATGATGTTAGCTTTCTTCATAAAGAAAATCACAATATGAATATAAATCAAAAGCCACTAGTGTAGAAGTTTCAAATTTACAATTGAAAGATGTAGGTGTAATTAATTACAAAAACAAATAAATGAATAAAGACGTTTCCCCTAACTGATAAGGCTTTTATCTGTCATCTGTGAAAGCAGTTGTAGGTTAGAGAAGGCACATACAGGTCTGGCATATGAAAGTACTTCCGCGTAGAAAAGATTGTGGCTTTATCGTCATTTTCCACATTTGCACTTTCTATGGCATCAGTTGGCAGCCGTCCCTTTTTGCTTCAGACATAATCATCCCCCGCAGAATTTGAGACCTCAATCAAAGAGCCACATGCCCGACGAGCGTCGTTTGAGGAGCACTATACGAGAAAGATCTGCATGAGACACCTGGGGACAGTCATTACAGCCCCGCAGTGTATCAACCGCTGAATTCAAGAAATACCCCCAAGAGGAGAAGGTTGCCCCGCCCGATCCTTCGCTGAGGCTGCAGATTGCAGGAAAAGGGATGCTGGCAGACAATGTCAGATGTCGAATTTTTGGGAAAGGAACAGAGTGTTCTTTTGATCACAGTAAATTGACATCACACATCAAAGTGTTTTTACAGGTGTTAAGAAGTATTACTGCATGTAGGGAAAAAAATAAGGACGTCACCCATAGGTTTCTTAAGAGCCAAAATGAAGCTCAAAGTGGGCGGCTCCAATTTGCCATTTTGGCAGTGCCTAACATAGGACAGTCTACGAATACCGACAATGTTTCATTTAAGGGATAGTTCCAGTGCCGCCATGGGGTTCCACTGGATGTCCCTCACCTTCTGCTTTCTTTGTGTTGTCATTCTAAACTCCAGTTGGTTCGGGAAACATCCTCCGAGCTAGAACTGACAATCCTACACAATTATATTTATCTTTTTGTTTAGAGAAAAATTCTCAACACGACAGCCATTTTAATTCCAGAGCTCCCCTCCCTACATGTTTCCACCAAAACAAGTTCCTTTTCATGCCTATTTTGCAGAGGCTCTGTTGCTCCGTCCGGCGCTAAGCGTCTCCCAAGACAATTGTGATTGGTTTATAGAAATGCCAATGAACCAGAGCACATTTTTCTTCCATCCGTGAATGTTGGGTGGACATCCCAACCCTCCCCCGTAGTGCTCTGAAAGAAGGTCTAGCAAGACTAGACATCGGCTAATCCAAAAATGGTCAAAGACATGTAGCGTAGTGGAGCTGAGGCTGGCTGACTGAACCATGCAGCGTGTACTCGCCTCCTGTGACAGCAACCCACCTGTCCATGAATGGCCTTAATTATGCAGAACTTGAAGCCTGAATATAATTCAAAAAGTTGAGTTGTTTTAATCAGCTGTGAAGTTGAGCATTTTAAAATTGGGCGTTGACTCCATTTTGAATTGACTCCAGTGGTCACTTGATGAACTACAGTTTTGGCAATTCCACCTCTCTGACTAAACCAGGGGTCTCAAACTCAATTTACTTGGGGGCCGCTGCAAGTAGAGTCTGGGTTTGGCAGGGCCGCATCAAGTATTCCAAAAAAACCTCTATTTCCTCAAAAAAAAGGCGCGGAACTGCCGGTGCTTTAAACCCCTAGATCTGATATGGTTGGTGCATTTCACAACAACAGACATCACATTGTCAAACCTCAGGCATTTGCCGCAAAGCGTACTTAGCTAGCTTGACAACGGTTATGCCGCTGTCAGGAGACTACTATAGCCCATAAGTGACATGCGAAATGACAAAAAGTTTCAGAATGCGCGGGCCGCACTAACACTTAACTTTGATGTC
>NC_045747.1:18534357-18536054 GCF_008692095.1 Etheostoma spectabile | reverse complement strand
AGTAGGGGGCCACAAAATATCATCCCGCGGGCCGCAATTGGCCCCCCGGCCGCGAGTTTGAGACCCATGGACTAAACTGTTGCTGGTTGAGTTGCATTCTGGGAAATGTAGGCACCAAAAAGATGATATCTCTGGTTCTGCTACATTGATGTTATTACTTTTTTATCCATCTTGAATTCTAAAATGTTTCAGGGCTGTGTTGCTGAATTTAGAGTAGTATTCTAATTATTGTATTTAATTTGTAAAATCAGTAATATATTTTGGAATAATTTAAAAATAATAATTTTAGGATATTTCTGTCGACGCATTGGATTTGTGATTTTATCTAACTATGAATTACTTATAATTCATCATATCATAAAGCACTCTACATCCTGTTGTAGATACATTTTTGTCATATGGTATCAGTATAATGATAAAGGGACTGTCATGTCATATCTCATCAAGATAGGAAAGGTTTGTTTGAGCCAACTGTCACAGGTGCCAATTAAATAAGCAAAGCTGAGAAAAAGATGGAAGAGATCTACGGACAGATGTGCAGTCTCTGATGCCTATCTGAAGGCTGATGCAGCAACCTTGGACTTTTTATTTGGGTTAAAATTACATTTATTTGTCATATGAATGTATCTCAATCTCACATCAAATCAAGAGATACTTTAAATAATCAATACCTAATAAAAGACTGTGTCCCGTCTGTCCATTAAAACCACTTCAACACACACTCTGTTCTTTAAATCGCCTGTGAAGTCAAATAGTGCTGAATAAGTTGTTAGTGTCCCTGCAGCCTGCAGAGAGCCCGCACAAGGAAGTGGCATTTTCCAGCTGACAGTCACCTGAAAGAGTATCCTGATAAACACGGAGGTTAGGCTGAGCTACCGGGGTAAGGTTAAGTAGAAATAAGACGGTTTCTTTCTAGTCTGAAATCAAAGCCAGGAAACACAGTCTGACTTTCAATTAACATTCTCCTGCCCTCCCCATCACTCCACATTTGCATCACGGGGCTCACCTCGCTAGCGCTGGCCTCACACATATACTTGTTTACGAGGAAGGAAATTGACTTTGTGGAGAACATCCTGTTGGGGAAATGATCAACCTACCGTATCAGCCATCACTCCAAAAAACACCCCCGTCCTCCCTAACGAGGCCCCGGGCATGGCAGATGTCACAGCCCACGCGGAGGTTCACTCAGGGGTTAAAGAAGGACTCTGGGAACAGGGGCACATATGTTACTGGAAGTAAGCTCGGAGATTCCACGACAGTTTGAGTTAGTGTCAGGTCAGTGTACCCACTCTGTCACTAACATCATCTCTGTGTCTGGTTAGGTGACATAGCTGTCTAACACTTCATGTTAGGCATATATACTGCATATATTGTTTTTGAAATAATAATAATAATATTAAATTGATATTGTATAGCGCCTTTCATGGACCCAAAGTCACCTATACATTTAAAGCTCTAAGAAACTTTAGGTCTGGAACAACTTATTATTTTAATTATCCATTAATTTGACAAGAATTTTCACGATTCAGTGATTGATACTGTCTTAAAAATGTCAGAAAACAGCGGCAAACCAACAGGTTCTGGAAACTGGAACCAGAGAATGTTTGCCATATTTGATATACACTCCCCTAAAGGATTATTAGGAACACCTGTTTAATTTCTCATTAATTCAATTATCTAATCAACCAATCACATGG
>NC_045747.1:18534255-18534347 GCF_008692095.1 Etheostoma spectabile | reverse complement strand
AATGCATTTAGGGGTGTGGTCCTGGTCAAGACACTCTCCTGAACTCCAAACTGAATGTCAGAATGGGAAAGAAAGGTGATTTAAGCAATTTT
>NC_045747.1:18534078-18534245 GCF_008692095.1 Etheostoma spectabile | reverse complement strand
GGCATGGTTGTTGGTGCCAGACGGGCTGGTCTGAGTATTTCACAATCTGCTCAGTGACTGGGATTTTCACCACAACCATTTCTAGGGTTTACAAAGAATGGTGTGAAAAGGTAAAAACATCAGGTTTGCGGCAGTCTTGTGGGCAAAAATGCCTTGTTGATGCTAGA
>NC_045747.1:18533974-18534068 GCF_008692095.1 Etheostoma spectabile | reverse complement strand
GAATGGGCCGACTGATTCAAGCTGATTGAAGAAGATCTATGACTTAAATAACCACTCGTTACAACCGAGGTATGCAGCAAAGCATTTGTGAAGC
>NC_045747.1:18533350-18533964 GCF_008692095.1 Etheostoma spectabile | reverse complement strand
ACAACCTTGAGGCGGATGGGCTACAACAGCAGAATACCCCACCGGGTACCACTCATTTCCACTACAAATAGGAAAAAGAGGCTACAATTTGAAAGAGCTCACCAAAATTGGCCAGTTGAAGACTGGAAAAAATGTTGCTGGTCTGATGAGTCTAGATTTCTGTTGAGACATTCAGATGGTAGAGTCAGAATTTGGCGTAAACAGAATGAGAACATGGATCCATGCCTTGTTACCACTGTGCAGGCTGGTGGTGGTGGTGTAATGGTGTGGGGGATGTTTTCTTGGCAACACTTAGGCCCACTTAGTGCCATGGGCATCGTTAACACGGCCTACCAAGCATGTTTCTGACCATGTCCATCTTTATGGCACCATGTACCCATCCTGATGGCTACTTCCAGCAGGATAATGTACCATGTCACAAAGCTCCAATCATTTCAAATTGGTTTCTTGAACATGACAATGAGTTCACTGTACTAAAATGGCCCCCACCATCACCAGATCTCAACCCAATAGAGCATCTTTGGGATGTGGTGGAACGGGAGCTTCGTGCCCTGGATGTGCGTCCCACAAATCTCCATCAACTGCAAGATGCTATCCTATAAATATGGGCCAAC
>NC_045747.1:18528729-18533340 GCF_008692095.1 Etheostoma spectabile | reverse complement strand
AAGAATGCTTTCAGCACCTTGTTGAATCAATGCCATGTAGACTTAAGGCAGTTCTGAAGGCAAAAGGGGGTTAAACACATTATTAGTATGGGGTTCCTAATAATCCTATAGATGAGTGTATATTTTGCCTAAAACAAGGCTTTTTCCTGAAAATTTGTGCCTAAACCTAACCAAACACTTAATTTTTTTTTTCCCTAACTTTGGAGCTGTTTTAGTACATAATGTCCGCAAATTTTGACAATCTAACAAACAATCTGTGTTTAGATGGGTTAACATTCAATATAACAATTATCAATATCTACGTCAAAAGGGGTCAAATTATGCAAATTTTCAGGAACATATTTCTTTTCCTGCATATGTTTGCATGCTTTACAGTATACAAACATTGTACCACTCTTACTGGCCCTTATCTGGCTGTTCTAGCTCCCAGTTCTTTAAGGCCCCTATGATGTATTCACTGGCCAGCTGCCACATCACCCGTGTGTGCACCACCCAAAATATATCCATACCATATTTCATGGCAATGTGCCCTGTAGAGTAATTTTGATTGATTTGACGTTCTGAGTTCACTTCAATCACTAATTACACTCTTTTCCCCCAAATTCTTAACCCTAACCCTTTCCTCCCAACTATCAGGTTGAGGCACATGTCATTAAGATTAACAAACCATCCCAACTTATGATAACCACCTGCTGTGAGTTAACCCACAGCACGTCAAAGATAAAATCCCATGTTTTGTTATTGCACATCATGGTGCACACCAATCCCCAGATTTCCTTCCAGCTCACCATTGATGTTTTAAAACTCATCACAGTTTGAATTTGGGTGCACTATCACAAAATCTGCAGGTGTGTCTAAAGTGTCAGCTTCCCTGCCTAAAAACGTTATCTCCCAAAGACACAGGAGGGAATTTGGTTTCTATTTTCCTGTCAGATTCTTGCTCTTTTGTTCAAGTCTCAAAAGAAATGTCCATGTAAATATAGTTGATTAGGACAAACTATATGTAGGCTGCAGAGACATATAGCATTACAAAAAAAATGCCTATGTCAGAGCCCTGCAAGGCATTTAAGGTAGTAATTACCAAACTGAGGGAAAACAACTGCATTACCTGATTGTCTATTGATTCTGTATGTTCTGCTATAAACAGATTTAGCTTTGCCAGGGGCCAAACTTGCAATAGGACCAGCGAGCAATGTGTACATGCAGTAAACACAATGCATATCATATTCGATGTGTATTTCAGTCACAATGAAGCCGACTAAATCAGTTGAAAAAACCTGTGTTGCCCAATGACATGGTCTTGTCTGTCGACATAATGAGCTGTGATTTCCCTCCAAATACAAATGCAACAGGACTTTGATGTAATGGCTGGGTTGCAATTTCAAAAAGAACATCCGTCTTTTTTAGTTTTCAGAAGATGAAAAACAAACAGCTATTCATGCCATACCATTATTTAATGGTGCATGTGACTAGTCCAAAAGAAACATTTGTCTTGGCTGCAGCAGTCTGTTAGTATCTGCCTATTGATCGAAATCCTCATTTCAGCCTTTGGAGAAAATGGGTGTCCCTGTATACTTACCAAACAGGCTGGCTTTGTTTACAAATCAGATTGATCACATGGTTTATTTTTTCTGCTCCGAACGGAAGGCAGCATCTGAATTTGAAACACAGAGTGAAGACACGGAGCTCAGCGATATTCGCTCTTTTTTTCCTGACCTAAACTGGAGCCGATGACGCAGATTGATTTTGTTTTGCTAGGAGGCTACGTGATAAGTAGAGGGAAAATAATGAGCATTGTCTCATTAATGGATAGAGAATGCATTATGGGTCATACATTTCAAATGAATAATGCATTAGGAATAAACAGCCAGCATGGCAGCAGGCTATACATCATCGGAGAGGCCGAATCATTTCCTAGGGAATGTTTGATCGCGTCTTCTGCACATGAATGATACTTAGTGACACTTCATTGATACCGCTGTATTGGAAATGCATCACTGCAAATTGTGAAGGTGGGGCTGTTTGCCATGTCTTGGAGTGTAGAAGGACTCTTGTAATGAGCAAACATTCTGTCACTACAACTGTTTCCAGAACAACCTTACACAAGGAATCCGCTGAGGATTGCCTTTTTACAGCTGCAATCATTACTCAACTCTTTTCTTCTTTCCTTTGAATAGACGCGCTATTTTGACATTCAGGAAATTTCATTTCCTTTTAAAAAAGGTTTTTGATGTAATGACAAATTTAGCATAAAACAAGATCAGCAGATTTGAAGCGACTGATTAATATTTATTTATATCAAGCAATTCATTGTAAACTGAAACCTAAAAACACACGCTGGCACAAGTCTAGCTTGGGATTATGGTTTAAAGCCTTGCGTGCTTTTAGAGTCTGCAAATTTTATAACAAATGTATTGAATGGAAAGAACGACACTATGGAGATGAAGTCTTACTACTTTTGGGCAGAGGGCTTTACACACCTGCTTTTACAATATTGTACCGTCATACCACCCAAACGAATCTAAGGGCAAATAAAATGGAACTACAACACCACTCCTTGATAAGGGATGTAGCTGTGTAGGTTACGTACAGTAGGCGTTCTCCAAAACAATGTCTGAACATTAGGCCTTAACTCTGCATTTCAATACCCACATTGGACTTACAAATATAACAGACAGCACTAAACCCAAAGCTTTAGTTTGCAAAAGCGCGCACGAAAAGACAACACAATATAAATATAAACCAGGCATATTTAGTTTAATTTGATTGTCCTAAGTGTGGTGCTTGACGGAAAGACACTTGGTGATAACAATCCAAAAAGTTAATCTCCCATTTAGTATGAATATACTAATACATATTGCAATTTTATGCATCTAAGGGAAATTTGGGCATAACAGAAAAGGTATTAAGTTTCTAATTGCAATTGATGTGGGGAAATGTTGGGTGTCTGTAAATTATTGTGTGGTCTAGACCTAGTCCATCTGGAAAGTGTTTTTTAAGGATTTAAATGGAAATTGTATTTTCTCCGGGTAACACGAATGTATTCAGTAAATTCAACAAAGTGTCATTCGGAAACTATGACCTGAAGTTAGTTTACACAACATCTAACCACAATTATTAGAAAATATAATCTACTGTGAATAGCCACATTTTAAGGCAATCTGGCCATTTCCCTATTTTAGCATAATAAAGTTTCCTTGACCTTGTTTTAAGGCAATCCGGTCAGTAGTTGTTGAGATATTATTCTGGTCAGACATTTCTGCCAATTGGCCCTGCAGCTGGTAGGACAAGCTGCGAATTAGCAATGCTGCCTGCAATTAATATGCAGAAAAAGTCTTACTTGTAACAAGCCAGAATTACAAGGAAGGAGTTCATCAAACAATACACTTGTTTCTGTCAGTCCTATAAAGGCTCATCCAGCTGCTCTTAACTATCTGGGCCTTTTACTGCTCAGTAAATTATCTTTTCTTGCACACAAAAAAACCCATAATAGTCATTGAAGCACCAGTTACAGTGGCTGGGTTAAAGTCCAGAAAATCCATTTCATGTGCAGAGGCTTGAACCGAGAGAAATCTTTAGAGGTTCTTATTGTCACTAGCTTTTGGTTTTATCTATTTACTCTACAGGGAAACAAAGGACTGTCACAACTTTAACTAAGGAGGTTTCAAATAAAACATACACTGGTTTACTTTTTCCCTAACCCCTACTTGACCCATAGACAATAAAGGTGATTGATGAATTATAATGACTTAGAGAATGAAATGGCAACCCCGGGGAATTTGGTGCAGAGCTTCATGGTCCCCAGAGGATGCATTTTAATCATTTTGAGGATGCCCTGACTTTTCCTTTAGTCCCAACATGAGGTCAGGTTTGTCGAATAGTAAAGGTCCTCACAAGAGATTTGTTTGAAAAGTGCAGTTATAATCTCCTGATTGTAATAAGATTTGCTAAAACCATGCTCCCCAAAGGATCAACTATTTTAATTTTGAAATGTGGTATAACTGATACAACCATATTTGTATTTCTAAATGATACACAATGGAATAGGTTGACTACCATGACATTGTGAAAGGGATTTATGTTTTAGTTGCTGTGTTACTTACCTTTCTTCTAAAACAGAAAAAGCAAGACTTAACGGCACATGTCTCAAACACTAAAACACGTGTTCACCAGAAGATAAACCCTTTTTGTTTTCAATGCCACCCTCTTTTCATTTTTCATCCATCCAATCATTTTGTGTTTTGGGTTTTAAATTTAATGTTTTGTTTTCTTGTTTTACTAATTACCATAATAATAATAATTATATATCATGTTTTCATTCTGTCTCAGTATATACAACACTGCAAGGTTTAAGTTGTGTTAGGGACTGTTTGTGTATTATTTAAAAAGCTAGACAAAAAAAATACTTTTTTTCTGTGACCCTCCAAAATGATTGGGAAAACAGGCATGACCCTCCCCAGTAATTTAGTGATGCCTTCTGTACTGGTTTTCACTTGGCAACACAACCATGACATACATGATTTGACCTCTGCCTTCTCAACTTACACATCACAATCCAACAATTACATACAGTATTAAATACAGTATCAATTCATAACAAGAGTTATCTCG
>NC_045747.1:18528608-18528719 GCF_008692095.1 Etheostoma spectabile | reverse complement strand
TTACAGATAGAGTAGGTCTAGACCACATTCCACAACTTAGGACCCAACAGTTCTAGTAGTTTCCTCCAGAGCAAGCAACAGTGCGACAGTGGCGAGGAAAAACGTCCTTTT
>NC_045747.1:18522746-18528585 GCF_008692095.1 Etheostoma spectabile | reverse complement strand
AAACCTCGGACAGACCCAGGCTCTTGGTAGGCGGTGTCTGATGACCGGTTGGGGTTAGAGTGAAGAGTGGAAATAACAAAAAATAGTACAAGAGGGCAACCATTTCAGTAAATTCACTTACTAACATTGTTCTGAAAACATAACAAGCATGGAAACTAATGCACACTTCCTGCATTACTCCATTACTTCACATACTAAGTTACTCCTCTAGTAAACTAGTATTCACATGAAGTAAAATGAACAACATTGAGACCATTGTTCATACCCAACAATATTCAAAACTCCATTTCTCATATGTGCGTCAATTAGGGAGTTTGCATGCTACCACTCCTCTCTTCTCAAATGACTTGAAAAGGCTGTCGTTTAGGAGTCACATGATCAATTGGATGGAGATGGTGGCTTAAGATGAAGCTCCTAGCCCAATTTTGCTAAATAGTTGTTTTATATGGTGCCTACTCCAGTATTCTACCACTGTATGCTCAATATAATTACTTAATGTGGAATGGCAAGCAAAGGCAGAGCACAACTGAGCAATACTGATGCTATTGCAAAGGCAGTAATGGAGAAACCGAAAAGCTACCACGAGCCACACTTTTCTCAGATCCAGTCTCAGATTCAACAAGTGGGGATCGACAACATTGAGAAGCTAACTGCTATCCATCCTCAACTAGCATATCTGAATGCAAGCCTTGACCTCTTAGAACGGTCGTGAATGACCTAAAAACTGTTGTGAAGCTAGCAGACATGGAGGACATAAACCAAAGATCTGCATCGTCGGGCTGAAAGAGGGGCTAGAAGGTGCTAATGCTATCCAGTATCGCTCAAGCTCGCTGCCTAAGTGGCTTCCAAGTCTAGCAGATGTTAAAATAGAAACTATGAGAGCCCACCAAATTTACAGTGATAAACCAAAGAAGAACACCACTACCAGTCGCACGCTGATTTTCAACGTGCTTTGTTACACAAACAGGCAGGCGATCCTACAAGCTGCGTGGAAATCCCTGCTCGTCATTGAGGACCGGAAAACTACACAAGCCATGGATTCAGCACGGGTCAAGGGTCTGGATTTTTTCCTGCTTTATCCAGCAACGCGAAAGATCAGGGTAGGCGGCCAGTACAGAGCTTTTACCTTCGCCGGGGATGCTGAGGACTATGTGAACCGGGCTGCGCCCCGTCCTCCTGCTGCAGCAGATTCTGTCACAGAGGGAGCCGTGGAGGAGGAACAGGACTGAAACAACTGCCTGATAAACATGGACCGTTAGTTTATCTTGTTTTCTTAATATGTCCTGATTTTATCAGGGACACATACGTACAGAGACTGTGTTTCTGAAGGCTTTGTTGACCTAGTTTAATATGGCCTAATCTCTACATGTTAGCTGGACAACTCCCAGGCTTGAGTTCCCCTTACGATGTGCTTGCTGTTTTGTGCTTTTCATTTCTGGTTTCTAGTTTCTTTTGACGAGAAATGCGTTTATTTTAACGTTTATCTAACCATACTGTGACAATCAGGTAATTATGGGCTGGTGTTCCATTTTTTGCTGCCCCGCATCCAATCTTGATCACAGACCTACTTTAAATCTTAGCCGCCTGGTTATGTTTTTCCCCGTCCGCTGGCTTTGTCTTTCGTGTCACTGTCTTGTGTGTTCTTGTTCTGTGTTTTATATGTTTTGTGTAATGAGGGACTAAGCTTTGGATACACTATTGATGAAAGGCAGTAGCAATTTCCACATTTACTTTAATTTAGAACGCAGCTTAATCGATGGGTGATCTTTCATTTTGGTTTGGAATTGTGGCAAACTGAATGCTCTTCATAAATGTAACAGCACTCTAGGCTTACTAAAAATAGATAAATGTTGACATTGCATTATTACAGGAGACACATTTGCTGCAGGCGGATACCGGCCATTTAGCCAATAGATTCTATCACACAATAGCATCCTCAAGTTCTTAAATAAAAGGAGTAGCCATTGTTGTCAAACAGAACCTCCCACTTAAAGTGTTGTCCTCTTGGTCAGATGATACAAGCAAGATTGTGATTACAGAGATTGGTGCTAGGAAAATTGCACTTGTGTCAGCTTATGCGCCAAATGTATTAGATGGTAATTCATTTCTATAATACACTCACCAATCAAATGCTGGAGTTAATGGACTGCGTTTATATTGATGGTGCAGATTTCAATGCTGTGTGGGACCCAAATATTGATTGGCTGAATGCAAAGGCCACTAGGGACCAGGCTCAGGCTACAAATGCTCTGAAATCATGGGCCAAAAGGTTTATTCCTTTTTCTCAGGTAAACATACATTTTTCCAGAATAGATTTTCATTTTGCATCCCATCAATTATTTCAAACAACTGATAAAGCGGTGTTACTTCCAATGGCATTATTTGACCATAAAGGTGTCCTTTGTGCCACCACCCTTGGCCAGCTATCTCAACGTGCGGTTAGATGGCGCTTCAATACTGCTTTACTGAAAATCCTATATCACTCAGTTTATTGCAGAAGTCCAGATATTTGCAGAAATTAATGTTGGCTCTGTAGAAGACCCTAGGATACTGTGGGACATGATTAAAGGTTTTATTTGGATCACTATCATACTTTTCTGCTCTAATGTGCGCAAAGCTACGTCAGTGAAACTGCAAAACCTAAAGCTGAGTTCACCAGTGTTACGACTGGGGTCGTGTTTGGTGTGTCGCTGTGTGTGTGTGTGTGTGTGTGTTTGCGCATGTCCTATGTCTCTCTCCTATGTAAATAGGCTGTGCCGTCGCTCGGTGCTGATTGGTGGGGTCCGCGAGTCCTACTCGTGATTGGCGGCAGCTGCGCACCACTGTCCATATAAGGCCGATGGCGACCGTCGGAGACACAGAGGGAAGCCAGCAGGCCGGCTCCGTTTCTCCTCGCCTCCCAACCTGCCACACTTAGTTTCTTGATTGTGTAATGTTCAGTTCGTTATTGTATGGTGTGACCTTTTAGTGTGTTTAGTTTTCTCCTGTTTGTTTAAGTTAGGAAGGTAATTCGTTGTTGTTCTTTTGGTTTGTTAGGTTATCTTATTTTTGTTTTCAAGACAGGGTTGTTTTTGTTGTTGTTTTGTAATAGGCCAACCTACAGTTTAGGTAGTTTTGGTTCTTGTTTATTAACCTTTATTTAACAAATCTATTATGATTGTGTCCAATAAAAATACTTGGACCTACATATGTTTTGTGGCTGCTTGGGGGACGGGGATAAATGAGGAAAATTAAATCGCTTTATGTTGCGTCCTAGGCACCCCTAGACTGGGGCGTAACATAATTGGGGGCTCGTTCCGTTGTTCTTGTTGCGCTTTGTTCTCGGGTGCGTTCGGGCGTGTCCTTTTTGTGTTCTGGTTGGCGTTGTTTTTTGGTGTGTGGGGGGTTATGGAGTTTTTACTGGACGAGTTTGTGGCTAGACCTTCTTTGGTTAAACTTGAGAAATGCAAAAAATCAGACCTGTTGTTGGTAGCAAATTATTATGAAGTGCAGGTGTCTTACAGTACTAATAAAGCGGAGCTTAAACAGTTTCTGTGTGCAGAGTTGGTGGAGCGGGGCGTCTTGCCTGGCCCGGCTGCTGAAACGGCTGCTGCGGGTGGCGCGGCGGGTGACGCACCGATGGCGGAGGTGAAAGCGGCGGGGGCTGCTGGCATTCTCGCTGCTGGTGTGGGACTGACGCCGGTCACGGATCCTGTCATGGATAACATGACTACGAGATCTCCGCATTACCCTCCAAATAAAGGAGGTAGAGCACAAAAACAGACAGCTGGAAGTGCAGCCATGCATCTGCGGGTCAGAGCTCTTGAGCTGAAAAGGTAACCCTGTATCTCCACCCGACGTCTCCTCTTGGCGCAGCATGCTTTCTGTTCCGGCTTTTGACATCAGTAGGCACTTGCACTAGTTCCTCCATTTCGTGAGTCAGAGGTTGACTCGTATTTTAGCGCTTTCGAGCGAATAGCGGCTGCCCTGAGTTGGCCCAAAGAGTTTTGGTCCCTTCTCCTCCAGTGCAAGTTAGTGGGAAGCGCAGAGATCTGTGCCAGTCTTTCTATTGAGGATAGTCTTGACTATAACACGTTGAAAAAGACTGTGTTGCAGGCCTATGAGTTGGTCCCCGAAGCGTATCGACAGAAATTTAGAAACCGTGAGAAAACCGCTAACCAGACATATGTTGAGTTTGTGCGTGACAAGAGCGTTTTGTTTGATAAATGGTGCCAAGCGTGTAATGTTAAAACTATGGCAGAGATCAGAGAGCTGATCTTGCTTGAGGAATTCAAAAAGTGTTTGCCAGAGCGCATCGTGGTTTATTTGAATGAGCAAAAAGAGTCGTCGGTAGCAAAAGCGGCGTGCTGGCTGATGATTTGTTCGACCCACAAAAAGTTTTCTCTACGCCGGCCAGTTTTGGTCACGTGTTTTTCCGGAACGCGGAAATAGGTCGCCGAAGACGATGCGTAAACAAACCCCACAGCTACGAGTGAGGGCCGCGAGTTGTTTTTATTGCATGAGCCAGGCCATTTGATTGCTGTTTGTCCTCTTAAAAAGAAAGCACCACACAGCAGTTTAAACATCCTGCAGGTGTGGGTTTAAAACACCGCGTCCTCACCTGTAAAACACACAGAGTCTTTAAACGGAGCGGTTATCACGGATGTTGATCCTCGTTTTAAGCCGTTTGTGTCTCACGGATTGTTTTCTGTTACTGCCGAAGAATCTGATAAAGTACCGGTAACCATTCTTCGAGATACAGCCCCTATCACTCGTTCATACTGGCTAATGTTCTGCCGCTCTCTAATGAAACGTCGTGTTGCTCTGATTTGTTAGTATGGGGGATTAAAATGAGTGAGCTTACGCCCCACTTCATAGGATCTTTTGCATTCAGCACTCGTGTCAGGACAAGTGAGGTCGCCGTGCTTCCGCAGTTTCCGATCAGTGGCATTTCGTTTATTTTGGGTAACGATTTGGCCGAGGAAAAGTGTTTCCTCTGCCCAAAGTAGTTACTGATCCCATTTCGGTGGCGCCTGTTGGCTACTCCTCTATTGTCCTCTCCTTATCTGTGCCAACTCTGTTTCCTGTGTTGCATTACGCGGCACAGCTCGTAATTCGGTGAAACTGTTGATTTGTCTGAGTCGTTTATGGCTACATTAGATAGGATAGCTGTTTTGTCCAGTGTCCTCTGCTACCGAAAGTGCAACAAATGTTGAAAAGTTACTAAATGTGCAACGAGTTTGATCTTTTTTCTGCTGAACTAGACCTGAGTTAAACTGACCCGAGAAATGTTAATTGATGCTCAGATGAATGATCCGTCTCTAACTTTGTCTGGTCCTCTGTTGAGCCGCGAGGACGACAGCAAGCCTGGTTTTTTCTAAGCAGCGGAGTCTTGATGCGACGGTGGAGTCCTGACTCCATGAGATACCGTTGTGAATCAGGTGGTGGTGCCGACCGACTATCGTGCCCAAGTTTGAGTCTTGCACATGACTCCAGTTTGGCTGGACACTTGGTGTTAAAAAAACTTATCAACGTGTGTTGCGCAATTTCTTTTGGCCCGGTTTAAAATCTGACGTAACAAAGTACTGCCGCAGCTGTCCATATGTCAAGTCGTGGGAAAGCCCATCAAACTGTCCTCCGGCACCACTTCATCCGATCTGTGGCTTGGTGAGCCGTTTGAGAGAGTGTGATAATTGTGTGGGTCCGTTGCCAAACTGAACAATCAGGGCATCAGTACATTTTGACTGTGATGTGCGCCGCGACGCGGTACCCATAGGCCATTCCGCTGCGCACCCTCAGTGTTAAACCTGTTGTGAAAGCGCTCATTAAATTCTTCACAACTTTTGGTTTGCCCAAAACT
>NC_045747.1:18511631-18522442 GCF_008692095.1 Etheostoma spectabile | reverse complement strand
ATAAGTGGTTGTCCGAGTCGCCAAAAGTTGAGCATAATGTGCTTGATTATGTCAGTTCATTTCGTGAGCGTCTTAACTATGTGTGTCAGTTAGCCCCTGATAACATGACACACAGTCAGGTTAAGATGAAGCATGGCTATGATAAAAAGTCTGTTCTTCGTGTTTTTCAGTCAGGTGAGAAAGTTTTGGTGCTGCTGCTAAGCTCTTGCTGCTGCCGTTACCTGATCTGTCTGCAGTCTCGGTTTTCGGGTCCATATACATGGGATAGGAAATCGTAGGAACGGACTACGTTGTGCTAACACCAGACCGGAAGAGAAAATCCAGAGTATGTCATGTTAACATGCTGAAACATTACTTTTCCAGAGTGAGGATTCCCCGCCGTCTCCCGCTGTCCCGTGATGTCCGCCTGCTCCTCAGACATTCTGGCTGATGATGTTTGGCAGAGAAAAGTGGATTGATGCCGGCCGCTCGTTTAGAAATTCAGAGGTATTGTGTAACTTAGAGGTCTTTTTGTCCCATCTATCGGATTCGGCCCGTCGCAATTGAGACTTGATTGAATAACTTATGCTTTTCTCTGACCATCCCAGGCAAACGTCGGTCCTATATCACGATATTGATGTGGAGGACCACAACCCATAAAGCAACACACGCATACAGAGGAATCCGGCGAAAAGACTATGATGCAGCAGGAGGTGAATTATCTGGTTGAGCATGGGTTGCTGTTCCCAGTGTAAGCGCGTGGAGCTCACCCTTGTGTTCAGTTCCGAAACCTGAAATACCCCTCGTTTTTGTAATGATTACCGCAAAGTGATTCTTACTAAACCCATTCTTTCCGCTCCCTAGATGGAGGATTGCATAGACGCCGTGTAGGCTCCGCCAAGTATGTGACGAAGCTGGACCTTTAAAAGGTTACTGGCAAGTTCCTTTAACACCAAGGGCCGGCGAGATATCTGCTTTCGTTACACCTATACTTTTCTCCAGTACACCGTCATGCCGTTCGGATTGCGTAACGCGCCCGCTATGTTCCAGCGGTTAATGGCGCATCGTTTTATCTGGCGTCGATAATTGCGAAGCATATTTGGATGATGTTGTTGCTTATTCCTCAGACTGGACTGACCATCTTAACACATTGTCCCTTATTTTTAGTGTCTCTCCGTGAGGCTTCCCTCACTCTTAACCTCGCGAAATGTGAGTTGGAGAGCCACTGTTCCTATTTGGTAAGCATAGGTCAGGGGCAGTGCGTCCGGTAGCTGCAAAAGTGCAGGCGATTATCGATTTTCCGGTCCCACAGTCCAAAGGCATTGCGTCGCTTTCTTGGAATGTGTGGATATTACCGTGTTTTTTGTCGCAACTTTTCTGAGGGGTGGTTCCTCTCACGGTCTCGTAAGCCCTTTAAAGGAGTTTTGTGGGTCTCCGGCGTGCCAACTGCTTTGAGTCTGCCAAAGCTTTGCTGTGTAGTGCCCCTGTTCTCGCTGCCCCCTGTTTTACGCGTCCCTTTAAACTGGAGGTAGACGCCAGCGCTTACGGTGCAGGCCTGTGCTTCTGCAGAGGATGGTCAGGCGATTGACCATTCTGTCTGTTACTTCTCCAAGTTTAACAAACATCAGCTTAACTACACCACCATCGAAAAAAGCGTTAGCTCTTCTTTTTGCTTTGCAGTATTTTGAGGTTTATCTCGGGTCTAGTTCACAGCCTATCACTGTTTAAACTGATCTAATCCTTGAATTCCTGCACAATATGCAAACTCCAACCAGCGGCTTATCGTTGGTCACTCCTTCTACAAGATTTAACTTACAGATCTGCCATAAGAAGGGTACCGAAACATAATGGCAGACGCCTTGTCCGGGTGTGCCTCGGACATCTAAGTTTGAGACGAGGGGGGGTTGGTTCAGTTTTTGTTGTGGGGTGGTTACGACTGGGGTCGTGTTGGTGTGTCGCTGTGTGTGTGTGGCGCATGTCCTATGTCTCTCTCCTCTCTATGTAATAGGCTGTGCCGTCGCTCGGGTCTGATTGGTGGGGTCCGCTGAGTCCTACTCGTATTGGCGGCAGCTGCGCACCACTGTCCATATAAGGGCCAAGATGGCGACCATCGGAGAGACACAGAGGGAAGCCAGCAGGCCGCTCCGTTTCTCCTCGCCTCCCAACCTGCCACACTTAGTTCTTTGATTGTGTAATGTTCAGTCGTTATTGTATGGGTGGACCTTTTAGTGTGTTTAGTTTTCTCTCTGTTTGTTTAAGTTAGGAAGGTAATTCGTTTTGTTCTTTTGGTTTGTTAGGTTATCTTTTTTGTTTTCAAGACAGGGTTTTTTTTTTGTTTGTTGTTTTGATAATAGGCCACCTACAGTTTAGGTAGTTTTGGTTCTTTGTTTATTTAACCATATTTAACAAATCTATTATGATTGTGTCCAATAAAATACTTGGACCTACATATGTTTTGTGGCTGCTTGGGGGACGGGGATAAATGAGGAAAATTAAATCGCTTTATGTTGCGTCCTAGGCACCCCTAGACTGGGGCGTAACACCAGATTAGACTCACTGTTACAAACTAATTTTACTGACCAGATAGCTTTAGACTGATCACTAGTCATTCTAAAACAGAAGTCTGAATTTCTAATTCACTGAGCAAGGCAGCACTATTACGTTCAGGGTATTCCCGCTATTAAATCCTCAGATGGTAATCTTAGAAGTGTCAAAATAAATTAATCCTTTCAGACATTTTATTCCAATCAGTATGAATCAGAGGTTTCATAAAAACGAGACTAGCAGCAGATAATGTTAGACGCCTTCTCCACGTTGTTAATGCGGCCGAGGACAGTAAGACCCTAATGTCACTTCTTTCTCTTGACGCAATGAAAGAATTGACAGACTTGAGTGGCCAACTTTACGGTCAGTCTTAGAGGTGATGTGCTTTGGTATGATTAAAGCTTTGTATTCTAATCCCTCAACCCAAGTCTTAACCGGACAAACCTCCTCCTCTTTATTTCCAGTTTCTAGAGCCTCCCACCGAGGTTGCCCCTTGAGTCCTGCATTATTTGTCATTTCTCTAGAGCCGCTGGCTCAAGCCATTTGCCAATCGATTATGGTGTCACGAATACGCATTCGTAATGCATCATCTCTCATTGCTTGCGGACAATATTTTTTAACTTTAGAAAACCCCTCTTGGTCTCTTCCTCACCTTCTATCATTAAGCGAGGAGTATGGAAACTTATCAGGCTTTAAAATTAACTGGTCAAAATCTGCACTCCTTCATTTAAATGATTTATCCTGCAACTCAACCATCTCTGCCGACATCCCCATTGTTAAGCAGTTTAAATATTTAGGCATTGAGGTCTTCCACTGCTTAAACCAGATATTTAAACCTAACTATTCTGTTGCACTGAACAGTGTTTTGAAAGATATGGAAAAGTAGATAGGTCTCCCCATGTCGATTCAAGCCTGTATCTCAGTGATCAAAATTAATGTTTTACCCATGGTCAATTTTGTAAGCTCTATGCTGCCTCTCTCAACCTCCTGTTGGCATAAATTACGATCAGCGGTATCTAAATTTATCTGGAAAGGCAAGCGGCCGTGACTCAAGATGTCTACTCTACAGAGGATGAAAGAAGATGGTGGCCTTTCAGTTCCCAACTTTAAACATTGTTTCTGGTCCCTTGTCTTAAGACCCCTCCTTAACTGATTTAATCCAGATACGTTTGTTTGTTGGCGTACCTTAGAAACTGCTGTGACAGTCTTGGTCTATCCATGATGTTCTATTTGCCAATATTTCTAACAAACAGTGTCAGCTACGCTTTGGCCCCATTATCTCTCTTCTTATCAAAACTTGGAGATTAGCTGTAACATACTGCCACATAGCTTGTAACTGGCACACTTAATCCCCGTTATTCAATAATACGGCACTCCTAATTGGTGGGAGGCCGATAACATCCCCACAATGGAAACAAAAGGGGAGTTCATTGTCTAAAAGACATTTTTGGTGAGGTTGGCTTTTTACCCTTCCCTGACTTACAAAATGCATTAAGTCTACCACGTTCCTCTTTTTTTACCTTCAGTTAAGGTTGGCACTCAAGGCATACCGTGTCCCCTGGCACAGGCCTTTGCCCATCCTTCCTATTCGAAAGTTATTTACTGTGCAGCCTAAAAACTGTGGTATGGCATCCAGGCTTTATCAGCTCTTAGTGATATCTGGCTGCTCTGCCCTTCCTATTGAGAGGATCTGGGCATGCGATTGCCGAGGACTGAGTGTTGATCTTGACTGGCATGGTGTATGGTCCAGGAGTATCTTGCAATCCAGACCATCAGCAGATTCACTCCAATTTCATTGATAGGACATATCTCACCCCGGTAAAAATGCACCACATCAAAATTGTCAACAGCCCTTTATGCACTTTCTGCCCAACAAAAGCTCAATACACATATCTTCACATGTTCTGGGAGTGCTCTCCTGTTGGTCAGTTCTGGAACAGTATTGCATCCAAAATGTCCACCTTGATTAATGATACTGAACCTGTTACTGTAAATGTTTTGATTCTCAATGACCTGTCAGCCTTCCAGCTCTCTAAAGGTCAAAAATGTGCTGTGTTTGCTGGACATACAGCTGTTAAGAGAAAGATTGCAACCCGTTGGAAGCCACCTCATGACTTGTCAGCTTGTACATAGAGCCTTTTTTTTTGTTGGGACGCACAGTAACAGATATGGAACTGTCAATGACTCGGAGACCCGGGAAGGACTATGTACAATTGGTGCAGCGTTACTGAGTCCTTGAAGCCCATGTTGTGAATTTGTGCTGCAGCCTTTTCTTTTCTTTTGTTTGCTTTTGTTGTCTTGTCTCCCTCCTTCCAGTTCTTCCTTTCCGTGTTTTTGCGGCCCCGACTAAACAGTACAGCAATCATGCTAACGAATAAAATTAAATATTTTTTTCAGAAGATGTCTTAGTTACAACATGGTGGAACTAGCAAAACAGTTTTGTGTTTATATGTGCGGTTGGGATTTATTCAGTTTGGGAAATCGCACGTTCTCTACAAAGCTACAGCTCAAATGGTCCGGCTGACTAAACAGGGAGGGTTCCATCAGCTAGTGACGGGGGCTGAGACTGAGAGAGCTACATGGAACTACAAGGAAAAATATGCACCAAACAAGCCACTTTGGAATTTTGCTCTTTTTATGAATAAGACAGTTGGGTGACCCTTCCCCCTAGACTTTAAAAAGATTGATGACCCTCCACTCAACAAAGAATAAAAAGAAATGACCCTCCCCTATTCTCTTCTGGTGGTCCATTCCGTAAATACTGAATGGTCCCTTAAGGAAATTGATCTCATGTGGATTTGCTGTGTATGTGTTCCTTGATAATCACCAAAAAAAAACATAATAACAATAACAGTATTGGTCTTTGTGATCTTTTGTACACATCTTGAAGTTTTTTACTCACTGTAAAAACCAAGCGTGGGGTCCCTTTGTTGCATTGAAGCACTTAAATGTGGGATTTGACAGCACTGCAGTGTCAAAAAGTAAAACTTAAAAAAGACAAATGTTTACATATGTTGCCAGTTTATTTAAGCTTACATTAGCATGGAAGACAATTAAAGCACAACATTGAAAAGAAAGAGAATTGTTGTTTGGTATTCACAGACACAACACAATTAGGACATTTAAAAATGTTTTAACAACAAAAGCTATTAGAAACTATTGTCTTTTGTCACTGAAACTCTTCCTTCTCTTTAATGTAAAGTATGATTCCATCATACGTATTATATCTTTCTACAAAAGCTGAACTGGGTATGACTTTGCCAATTGTTTGCACTGCAGAAAATGCAGCACTGCAGCAGAAAATAACTGTAACTCAATGTGACACTAGTGAGACAGACACAATGGAATGCAATATTCATTCAAGCTGTAACTTAGATTGTGAAGCATGATCTCATCATCCCTGCAGAATTATAAAACTGTCATCCACTGATTATTTGCAGACAGACTGTAGGTGAGTGTGTTGGTGCAGAGAGTGAGTTTAGGAGAGAAGCTCTTTAGTTGGGCAGGAGGAACAATGAAAGGCACACTTCTGCTTTCTGGACCAGAGAGATTGAGATCATCAAATCAAATCCTGTATACAAGACAGATATAAGTATTTTAATCTGTTTTGCCAAAAGAAGAAAAAGTGTTTTGTGACACAAGTAAATCAGGTGGATTTAACAAGATGAATTGTGCAGGTTTCATCACTGACAATGGTTTCTGAGAACTGGTCAAAGATGCACATGTGCAGTTTAGGTATGGCAGTGTTGGAAGAAGTATTCAGATCCTTTACTTAAGTAAAGGTATTAATACCACACTGTAAAAATACTCTGTTACAAGTAAGCATCCTGCATTAAAACATGTTACTTGAGTAAAAGTATGTGAGTATCTTTAGGAAAATGTACTTAAAGCATGAAAAGTAAACATATTAAATGCAAACTGGAAATGATTAATCGTCTCATCATTTCAGCTGGACTTTTAGGCCTGTATGTTGTTGGGTAGTTTAGTTATAATAAAATGTCTTGTCTTGTGTTTTGTGTGCAAAAAATCTTAATTTGTAAATTAACTAATAACTTAAGCTGTCAGAATAATGTAGTGGATTGAAAAGTACAATATTTTCCTCTGAAATGTAATGGAGAAGAAATAGAAAGTGGCATGAAAAGAAAAGATGCAAGTAAGATACAAGGAACTTAACCCCTCTGAGCCCAAGCTCAATTCATGTTACGCCCTAGTCTAGGAGTGCGTAGGACACAATATGGAAAGGCCCCATCTTCCCCGTCTCCCAAGTAGCCACAAACAATTATTTGTTTGAATGTTAGAAAACTTATTTATTGTACATTAAAAATAAATATATAGATAAACATAAATATAGATCACTTATACAAGGTTTCAGGGTGGCCTACCACCACAGTTACCTAACAAACCAACGATCCTGTCTAGGAGATAAGAAATTAACCTAACAAACCAAAATGGCAAAAATAAGGACCAACAACTTACCTCCCTAACTAATTAAACAGTAAACATGATTAACACCACTGGCAGCATATCTATGAGATTCAATTTCCATTTTACTTTTTCATTTGTCTTCATGGTCCCATAACCCTTTTGTTGTCTTCCCAGTAACCATGAATTTGTCCTTCCAGGTCAAAATTCTGATGTTTTTGTCACTTTTTCTGATTTATTTGTCAATTTTTCCAAGCTTTTGGTGCTTTTAAAAAAAGAAATAAACCTGAGCTGGTTTAATAATAGGTTATACACTCATTCTTGGAATTCACGGTCAACAAACGTTATTTATAGCAAATTATACATAGGTTTTTAGTTTAAAACGGAGAAATTATGAATTATTTTGACTAATAGTTAAGATCAGAAGATGTTGAGTGGATCACAGATGGGTATATGTCAAAGTTTAGTCCGGATACTGTTTAACCCTCTGAGCCCTGAGGTATTTTTTGACAATTTATGGTCCGCCTGGTTTTATTTTCTATAAAAGCTTGTAAAATATCAACCCTGTTGTGCACAGTCAATCTATAAAAATATTTTTGAAGATATTTTTCCAGGATAAAGTGGGCTAGAATTACAATATTTGTGCTGCAGTGATGTCACTTGAATGTAAAAAAAAAGAAAAAAGTTAACCCTTGTGTTGTCCTTGGTTTAAATTGACCCATTTAAAAGTGTGTTACATCTGAAATATGGATTTTTTTCAACCAAATTGCCCAAAAATAACATGGATGCTTCCATACAACATTCTTCAGGTAAAATAAATGATCACTTCCATTGAATTTTTTGGCTGTTTTATTGAATCTCATAGCATTTTAATTCTTTTTTTTTGATGGTTAAGTATAGTTCTTCAATAAATGTACTTAGTTACATTCCATCTCGGTTGTATGGCAACAACAGTATTGCAGAACCAGGGAGAACCCCAGCCATATGTATGTACACATGTATGTGTACAAGTGTGTCCCAGGTATGTAGATGTCAATGTAAGCACATCCTCCTCCCGTCCCCCGCTGACTACTTGAACGCTTTCTCTGTTTTTTTTGTTTTTTTTCTTGTTCCCGATGCCCGGAGATTGAGCGTTGATTGCCTGTCCCCTGCCGTCCTGCAGCATGGGAGTGATCTGCAGACATGAGGACAGCAGGCCATTATTCAGTCTTTAGATGTGCTGTTTCTTATCAGCGCGCAGGGTTGACTGAGGCAGCTGCTCTTGTCAACATGCCAGCCCCCGAGTGTCCTCCTGGGGGGACAAGGATTTGACGGGACCACTCGACAAACCCCTCCAAGAAAAAAAAAGGAAATACACAAACACGTAATAACTCCCAGACAGCAAGTGTTGTGCTCTTGAAAGTGCACACATGTAACCCCCCCCCCACCCCCAACCCCTGCTCCACCCTACATCATCAGCCATCTCTCGCTCTCGGTGGGGGCCAATGTCAGAGTGGAGGGCGTGGAGGAGGTGTTTGACAGGTGACGGCTGCAGAATGAGCATGGCAATCTTTAGTCACTTCAAATAGAGAGAAGATGACTATCTAAAATAAAAAAAACGCCTCCTGCCGGGTTTTCTCTTTTGGGTAATTTGGATTGTAAGATTGCGGCGGTGATTCCAGAAGGTGTATTTACCCACAGAGATTAACTCAATGTGTTGTGGTGTCCTTACGTCGCTTCTTAGTTTAAAACAACAAGAACAATCAATTATCAAGTGTGATAATAGTAAACATCTGGGACTAAACATGCCACCCCATCAAGGTCAGGGCCTGGAAACCTGCGTTACACCCAGAGAAAGTGGATGCACCTTTGGTAGGATTGGACAGAACGGAAACAAGAAGAGTAAATAGCTAAATACTCATCCTTTGTGCAAGCTGGTGTCTGCCAAATCACCAAAACTTTGCTGGACGCAACAAATTTAGGGATGTATTGGCACAGCAACAATTTTTTGGAGCAAACTTAGTCTAAATCCACAACGCTGGAAATTCCACCTGATGTCTTTTATTTATCTGACACCTCCCACTTTCTTTGGATCTGGTAGATTTCTGAGTACTATGGTTAACTGCTCCTCAGATCTCTGCAGTTCTCTGTTGCACGACTCAAACAACCTTTGAACGTACACACGTTCCACCAAAACAAGCTCCTTCCCGAGGTTGTTTTGCATAGGCGCTGTTGGTCCAAGCGGCGCTTAGCGCCACCCAAGATGATTGTGATTGGTTTAAAGAAATGCCAATAAACCAGAGCTTGTTTTTTTCCCAAACAGGAATGTTTTGTGTAGTAGCCAGACCCTCCTCATCCACAGCGCTGTGGAGGAATGTCTGGCAATGTAAGGCTATAGCATACTTAACCTGTGGATCAATAAAAGAGAAGTGGATTGTGCTTCAGGAGTAAGATGTTTTTAGTTTTTATGATCATTTTGACTTTTTTTTTATTGCTGGATCACCATTGAAATCCTTAGGAACTGCTGACTTTAGCTGCTATTCTTCCAGTTATGAATATTTCAGAACATTTCAAACCTGCCCCTCAAAAGATTGCATTTCAGTGGAGTGTTTCATTTCTGAAGTATGTGTATTTTCTTTTAAAACTCCGTAAAGTATTTATGAGTGTTGCAAAAAGCAGTATGTAAATAAAATGCTTTATTCTTATTAGTCCTTTTAACAACAATCTAACCTACCTACCTATCTAATCTACAAATATGAGTGTTTTCTTGGCATTGTCTAACGCCTTTTCAGATTGTGCCACAAGATGACAGGTCAGGAGGTAAAGACTTGCCTTAGAAATCCTCCTCTGCAGGGTGCCCCCTGGGTTGAGGGTTCAAGGTGCCCCACCATGAACCAGAGGGGTACTGGTTCAAATCCGTATTGGGATCTCTATCTTTCACTTCCTCTCATTTCTCCACTCTTGCTAACAAATTAAATTTAGGGGCATAACATACCTCAAAATGAGAAAAACGTCACATTGGGCCATTAGCCGAAGGCTGCGTTCACGCTGCCTGTGTCGGCCGTCCGGTAAAAACACCGGCCTTTTCATTCATTTTGAATTGGGATAGTCTGTTTAAGCCGTGGAAGGGGTTGCCACAGGGGGGGACACTCAAAAAAACATAGCAGGCCCACAGCAAAAACTTGAGACAGACTCAACTTTTAGAGAAACGGAACCTCACGTCATGCTGAGTTGGCCAGTAATGTAACCGGGAGATCAAACTTGTCTGTGGGTTTTGAGCTACGCTTTGAGGCGGTGTGAGATTCCCATACAGTAAATAGGAAAGATCACTGCCTTTATTGCTGCCACAAGAAAGTGTTAAACCTCAGGTTGTCCTCGGGTCAAATTTAACCCATTTTCAGTTTTTTTATCACAAAAAATGGGCCTTCGAAATAAGCGCTTAAAATGTCAACATTAGAAATATCAAACAACTTTGGAAAAAACATCAAAAATAGCACCCACGACGTTGAAAAAGTGATAATGGTTGACGGGAAGACCACTCAAGAGTTAAAACTCTATAAGGGTAAAACAAATGAAATACAATCACTGACCTGCCCAGGAGTTTTTGTAATAGTTGAATGTTTCCGGTCAGTGTATTTTTTAGTCATTTGATTTTCCATTCATAAAACGAGTATTAAAAAACAAAAAAATGAAGGGTTGTTTGATTTTCTTTTTAAAATAGAAAATTTGAAGAAAAAAAACACCTATTTCAATTTCAAAAGTTGTATTGTTATAAAACAAAAATCAAACAACCATTCAGTTTTTGTTGTTTTAAACCCCACCACACCACCCTGCAAAAAAATCGCCGGATCACTTTTCTTAGTGTGAATGCCCACTAATGTGTGTGG
>NC_045747.1:18510032-18511621 GCF_008692095.1 Etheostoma spectabile | reverse complement strand
GGGGGGGGGGCAATGAAATGACTCCTTTCTTACTTTGTACCTCCTTACTTCCAGTGCCCTTGCTCAGACCACACGTAACGTCCAACCTTCATTTTGATTTCAAATACACACCTGTAACAACAACGTTGACAAAATGTGTCTGCAGACAATCCTGGCGAAGCACTCAAAATCCCTTTTGTGTTCCCGCTACAGTAGGTGTCTCCAAGAGCACATTTTTCCACAATGACACACACAGATTCGCAAGGAGAAAAGAATACGCAGCTGGTAAAAATAAAATCATAACTACTTCTCTTTCTATCTGTCCACTAGTTGAGGAGACACAGAGGGACAGACCAGCATAGCTGCAGGCTAGTCAGAGGTCAAGAAGAATTATTATCCAATTTTCAGGTTGTTCAGAAATCATTCTGGGACAAAGATGAAGTCTGCAGTTTTATTTCCTGAAAGCATAACCTGAGACCTTCTGCCTCCTCAGATGGTCGACTCCGGACTGCAACAAAAGCTTTTAATCCTTTACTTTTCACCATGGAGTTCTCATTGGAACACGTTCCACATATTTAGTAAATTGGAAATATTAAACCAGCATATTCAACAAAGATGATTACATATTAAGATTGAAAGACTTCCACTATTTTTATGTTAGCCAGCAGGTTAAACAAACATGATATTCTGAATCTACCAGTTGAGATTTTGGCTAATTCTGCTCAACTCATTCTCTGCAATTTGTGTCCCGGGAAAGAAACAGTAGAAAATGGTAACTGCAGCGGCATGGCATCATTTAGCTCAATTTGACTTCCATCTTCCATCCATGACTTTCCAAATTTACTGTGTTTATAAAACCCTGTGGGTGAATAACAGATGCTGATGGCGAGGAGCACACACACACATTCTAGACTAAATTTCACATTTGGGTTGTTTGATTAGTTTCATTCTCTGGCAATCAAGTCTTTTTGCTGGAATAGTTTTTTCATTGGCTCACTGTCAAACCAGAACTGCCGTGTGAGTATTTTCTACAGTTTGGGGATTTAAAAAAGCATATTTTCAATTGTTTGAAATCTGATGAATATATACAGTGGGGCTAAAAATTTTACAAACCCCAGGTAAAAAATTGCATTATTGTGAATAAAGAAGCCATTTACTCTTTCAAAATAACAGAAAACTAAAATGGCGTCTGCAAAGGTTTGGGCACCGTGCAGAGTTAATACCCTGTACCACCCCTTTGGCAAGTATCACAGCTTGGAATCACTTCTTGTAGCCAGCCAAGAGTCTTTCAATTCTCTTTCGAGAGTCTTTACAAAAGTCTTCCAGTTCTTTGAGATTTCTGGGCTGTCTGTCACGCACTGCTCTTTTAAGGTATATCCATAGATTTTCAATTATGTTGAGGTCAGGAGATTGTGAAGGCCATGGCAAAACCTTCAGTTTACGCCTCATGATGTAATCCACTGTGGATTTTGACTTGTGTTTAGGATCATTATCCTATTGTATAAGCCATCCTCTTTTTAACTTCAGCTTTTTCAAAGATGGCATCAAGTTTATCAAGCGTCCAAAATTGTATTTAATCCATTTTTCCTTCTACTCGTGAAATGTTCCCT
>NC_045747.1:18509792-18510022 GCF_008692095.1 Etheostoma spectabile | reverse complement strand
CTGCAATACAACCCCAAAGCTTGATTGATCCACCCCATGCTTGAAAGTTGGGCAGAGGTTCTTTTCATTGAATTCTGTGCCCTTTCTTCTCCAGACGTACTCTAACTTTGCTCATTCGGACCAAAAAGTTCTATTTTAACCACATCGGTCCACAGAACTTGTTCCCACACTGCATCAGGCTTTTCTATATGTTCATTTGCAAACTCCAAACGCTGATTTTTGTGTTGAGG
>NC_045747.1:18508288-18509782 GCF_008692095.1 Etheostoma spectabile | reverse complement strand
GGTTTTCTTCTGATGACTCTTCCATTGAGACCATTTGTACAAGTCTCTCTTTATAGTGGAATGGTGTACCACAACTCCAGTGTCTGCCAGGTCTTTCTGGATGGATCGTGCAGTCAAACGTAGGTTTGGACTTGCTTTACTCACAATCCTGCGAGCTGTTCTGTCTGATATTTTTCTTGGTCTTCCAGATCTTGCTTTAACTTCCACTGTTCATGATGACTGCTATCTCTTAATTACATTCCGAACAGAGGATATTGCCATCTGAAAATGCTTTGCTATTTTCTTAAAGCCTTCTCCTGCTTTGTGAGTGTCAACTATCATCAGTTTCAGTTTCCTAGACAACTGCTTAGAAGAAGCCATGGTGCTGATTGTTGGGGCGAGGTCAGATGAGTCTGGACATTCAAAACCTTAAGATTGACATCACCTGGTCTTTCCAGACGATGATTGAGAACAATCCATGATGCTGTCAGTATAAGTGTATATATATATATATAAAACCAAAGCTATCATTTGAACCCAATAGCTGTATTTTTCTTAATGCACTATAAACCCTCCATCACCTCCTTTTCTTAGTGGCCCGTGTAATCCTTAAGATTAATGTACTGTGGCAGTCTATCTATACAAACCTCAGTGTTTACTGTTATGTTTTATACTACAGAATAATGCAGTTGGATGAAGGGACAGCCTCGTATATGACTTGAAATCAAATATATGCTGTGAAGTCTCAGAAAAGAAAAACAAACATTAATATAGAGATAAACATAAAACATTGCATAAGAACTCGTTGGGTGTGTTTGGTGGTTTGAGAAAGTCTAAGCCTCTGGGATGCAGCAGTGGGTTCTCATTTTCTTTTTCTCTCCACAGACAGGCAATCATAAATAAGTCAAGTCTCTGACATGCAGAGAATTGTAGGAACTCAGAGGTAAGCAATAGATGTGGGGGGGGGGGCATTCTGAAATCACTGAGAGTCTCTTCTTCATGATGATGATGTTCCTCAGATGTCTTATCACAGTAATTTGTAAAACAGTTTATGACTGTGATATGTAAGAATCTTCCAGGTGCTGGTCCACATACTTGTCTTCATCATGTCTTTGTTTACAAAAAACAGCTGGCAATTGCTTCACTTTTTCTCATCCCTCTCAGGCAGCTATTTTTCTACACTCAGGAAACATTTTGGCATCCTTTAGCACGCTTTGATGGAGGGTCTGGTAAAACGAATCTAGGGTCACCCAGCACCTTCTTGCTGTGAGGCTCCACCAAAGGTGTTGAATATGAATGTTTACAGCAAAGCTGCATGAGTCAACTTGTTTTGTATCAGCAATGGGTCAAATGGCAACTAGTAACATGAAATGTGTTCCTAATAGTGATCAACCCACAGAGAATTATTGTCCAACTCTGCAGTTTCCATCTTTGAGAAGCCGCTTAGGCCAGATTAATACTTCACTTGGACACACACACAAACTGTATATAGAGTATATATATATATATATATAT
>NC_045747.1:18506413-18508278 GCF_008692095.1 Etheostoma spectabile | reverse complement strand
ATATATATATATATATATATACACTGAACTGCACCCAATGAAGATAACATCAAACTAATCAGAAATACAGTCTCGATGTTGTTAATGTGGTAAATGACTATTCTAGCGGGAAACCCATCAACCATCACTTGTGTCTTCTAATGGTACATTGTGTTAGCTAATCGTGTTAAAAGGCTAATTGATGATTAGAAAACCATTGTGCAATTACGTTAGCTCAGCTGAAAACTGTTGTGCTGATTAGCGAAGGTATAAAACTGGCCTTCCTTTGAGCTAGGTGAGTATCTGGAGCCTCAGCATTTGTGGATTCGATTAAACTCTCAAAATGGCCAGGAAAAAAGAACTTCCTTCTGAAACTCGACAGTCAATTCTTCTTCTGAGAAATGAAGGCTATTCCAAATCGCCAAGAAACTGAAGATGTTTCAAACGGGCTCCAACCAGAATAGAAAGAGAAGTGGGAGGACCCGGTGCACAACTAAGCAAGACAAGTACATTAGAGTCTCTAGTTTGACAAATAGACACCTCACAGGTCGTCAACTGGCAGCTTCATTAAATGGTACCCGCAAAACGCCAGTCTCAATGTCCACAGTGAAGAGGTGACTCCGGGATGCTGACCTTCTAGGCAGAGTGGCAAAGAAATGGCCATATCTGAGACTGGCCAATAAAAGGAATAGAGTAAGATGGGCAGAAGAACGCAGACTTTGAACAGAGGAAGATTGGAAAGAAAGTGTTATGGACAGACAAATCTAAATTTTACATGTTTGGTTCACACAGAAGAACATTTGTGAGATGCAAAATAAGTGAAAAGATGCTGGAGGAGTGGATGACGCCATCTGCCAAGCTTGGTGGAGGTAATGAGATGGTCTGGGGCCGCTGTGGTACAGGTAAAGTGGGAGATTTGTACAAGGTAAAAGGGATTTTAAATGAGGAAGGCTATCTCTCCATTTTGCAATGGCATGCCATTCCCTGTGGACAGCGCTTGATTGGAGCCAATTTCCTCCAGGATAATGACCCAAAGCACTCCTTCAAACTATGCAAGAAGAATTAGGGAAGAAGCAGTCAGCTGATATTCTGTCTGTAATGGAGTAGAAGAGACAGGGAGAGAAACAGGAGAGACCTGTTGTGGGAGCTGCTTGACCGTATGGCCCATAAGAAGTGACCATCAAGCCAATACAACTTCCAATCCAATCCAAGGTGCTTCAAGGAGTGTAGGGTGAAATTTCTTCAGGTTACCTCAACAAATTGACAGCTAGAATGCCAAAGGTCTGCAAAGCTGTAATTGCTGCAGATGGATTCTTTGACGAAAGCAGTTTGAAGGGCAAAATTATTATTTCAAATAGAAATCTGTATTTCTAACCTCGTCAATGTCTCGACTGTATTTTCTATTCATTGCAACTCATTTGATGAATAAAAGTGTGAGTTTTAATGGAAAACATGAATTTGTCTGGATAACCCCAAACTTTTGAATTGTAGTGTACATATATACTTCACTTGCACATACATATATACTGGTACTAAATATTTGCATATATACTTCACTTGGACATAGATTCAAGGGAAAAATATACTGTATGTTTAAGCTAGTGAAGTATGCATGTATAATAATAATATAATAATACATTTTATTTAAAGGAGCCTTTCTTGGCACTCAAGGACACCGCACAGGGAATTCATAAATTAAGAACAGCAAAACAAATACTATACATAATAAAACAGCAAACCAAATACTATACAACCGCAAAACAAATACTATACAACAGCAAAACAAATACTATACAACAGCAAAACAAATACTATACAACAGCAAAACAAATACTATACAACAGCATAACATATACTATACAGCAAAACAAATACTATACAACAAA
>NC_045747.1:18505884-18506403 GCF_008692095.1 Etheostoma spectabile | reverse complement strand
TACAACAGCGAAACAAATACTATACAACACACTACTGGGTTTAGGGGGACGGTAGACAGCAGCAATGATGGTTGGAGTGGGACCAGACAACTTGCAGACAGCAGATTCAGAGGAGCTGGAGACAGGGACAGACACCGGCGAGACTTTCAATTTAGCAATAATCTACCGCGAGACCTCTTCCCCGGCCAGAGCCACGGTGTTGACCGATGTAAACAAATCCACTAGGAGTGGAGGAGAAAGTCTAGCCCACGATCGGGGATGAAGTCCTGGATGAGTTGTCCCTTGCGTGTCAGTGAGGTGAGCAGAGAGACGTTGAGATAGGTGAGGTCACAGCTGGGGCGGTGCTACCGACCGGGCTAGGCGGGCTAACACGCTGTGGTCAACAGCACCGGGGGTAGAGCGTGGAGGGCGACGAGAGCTGGACCAGATGGACTTCACTCCTGTTGAGTTGCCATGGCGGAAACTCCGGCGGGACCCCCGGCGGATGCATCTCCGGCGGGGCCGGAAGGCGATGTCCGG
>NC_045747.1:18505757-18505874 GCF_008692095.1 Etheostoma spectabile | reverse complement strand
AGAGCCCCCGGCGCAGGTCCAGGCAGGCGACAGCGCAAACGGAGCAGGTCAACAGCCGAGCAGCGGCAGCAAGCTACGCCAGTGTCCACCCAACGGTCCCCGTCATGTCAGTCTCCA
>NC_045747.1:18490504-18505747 GCF_008692095.1 Etheostoma spectabile | reverse complement strand
AAAACCAAAACACGGTGGAGAGAAGACAAAAAATAAGTCGCCATATGCAACCCCAACCAAGGACGAACATCAACCAAAACCATCGACGAAAAAGCAAAAAAAAGCAAAATCACCGAAAACAAACAAGCCAGACGGAGCACTGGCACTTCAGGTCAATTTGTACACAAATTGCTCATTAACACATCCAGCAGACAAAGAGTGTATGAATGTAAGTCCAATATTATGTATTATTATATTATTAACTGTGTATTATTATATTATTAACTGCTCGAGAGAAGTATATTGCCTGTGCAAATAAAGTATAATGTTTGCGCTAGTGAAGTATACTGTATGTATGTATGCAAAAGTGAAGTATGCATGTATGTGCAAGTGTTTACTACCATTATATATGTACATTCTGGCCTAGGCGATATCTCATACCCATCAATAAGTAGCATTTGTGTCTTTTAGCTGTTTTGGCGTGTTTCATTAATTAGTTAGCGACTTGCTGGTGAGCATAGTGGAGCAATTGAAAGCTAAAAAGATAAATATTTATCTTAGGGGTCGATGAAAACCAAACCAAAGAAGAGTAAATATTGGACTTACATTCATACACTCTTTGTCTGCTGGATGTGTTAATGAGCAACTGTTTGGTTACATTTCAATACAGTCCCTGACAAAAGTCTTGTTGCTTGTGTACAAATTGACCTGAAGTGCCACTGAAATATATTTCTAATCCAGATTTATTTACAAGAAGTGGCTCATTTTAATCCCAACAGCTTTTGTAATAATGTTTCAGTGCAAAAAGAAACTGTCAAAAAGTATTCTATATTCACAGCTTGGAGCCCATTGAGTAAATTTTTGCAAAGACATAAGTGTTGTCGCCTTGTCTATGAGCTTCACCTGGGACTAATAATGGATCAATTAGGTCTCAGGTGTGATAAAAACAACCCAGTAACACTAGTCCTTCACATCAACTGCAACTAGACCTCTGCAAACATGCCTAAGATTCGCCCTGAGACTAAAGTTTTGATAATCAAGAGGCTGAAGACCAGATCCACTGCTGATGTGGCAAACACCTTCAATGTGTCTCTCCTGCAGAGGGGGGGGGGGAGGACGAGGACTCAAACCTACTCTGCCGACCGATTTCCCCATTGTTAAAGTTTCTAAACAAGCATGAGGTCCACGAAACAGATATTTACTAAGCATTTGTTCCCACACTGAACCAAGTGTTTGAAAGATAGGAAAACGTAATAGAGAGTACCTCCCACGCCCATGTCGAGTTTCAAGCCTGTACTCCAGTCGATCAAAATTAATGATTTTACCCATGGTCAATTTTGTAAGCTCTATGACTCCCTCTCTCAACCTCCTGTGGCATAATTCATCAGGAGTCCGATCTAATTTTATCTGGCAAGGCAGCGCGCCGTGACTCAAGATGTCACTCTACAGAGGTATAAAGAAGATGGTGGCCTTTCAGTTCCCACTTTAACTTGTTTCTGGTCCCTGTCTTAAGACCCCTCCTTAACTGATTTAATCCAGATACTTTGTTGTTGGCGTACCTTAGAACTGCTGTGACAGTCTTGGTCATCCATGATTTCTATTTGCCAATTTCTAACAAACAGGCAGCTACGCTTTGGCCCCATATCTCTCTTCTTATCAAACTTGGAGATTGCTGTAACATACTGCCACAAGCTTGTAACTGGCACACTTAATCCCCGTTTTCAATATACGGGCACTCCTATTTGGTGGAGGCCTAACATCCCCCAAGGAAACAAAAGGGGAGTTCATTGTCTAAAAGACATTTTTGGTGAGGTTGGCTTTTTACCCTTCCCTGACTCAAAATGCATTAAGTCTACCACGTTCCTCTTTTTTTACCTTCAGTTAAGTTGGCACTCAAGGCATACCGTGTCCCCCTGGCACAGGCCTTTGCCCATCCTTCCTATTCGAATTTTTATTTACTGTGCCCTAAAACTGTGGTATGGCCCAGCTTTATCAGCTCTTAGTGATACTGGCTGCTCTGCCCTTCCTATTGAGAGGATCTGACATGCGATTGCCGAGGACTGAGTGTGTTGATCTTGACTGGCATGGTGTATGTTCAGCGAGTATCTTGCAATCCAAGACCATCAGCAGATTCACTCCAATTTCTTGTATGACATATCTCACCCCGGTAAAAATGCACCACATCAAAATTGTCAACAGCCCTTTATTGCACTTCTGCCAACAAAAGCTCAATACACATATCTTCACATGTTCTGGGAGTGCTCTCCTGTTGGTCAGTTCTGGAACAGTATTGCATCCAAAATGTCCACCTTGATTAATGATACTGAACCTGTTACTGTAAATGTTTTGATTCTCAATGACCTGTCGCCTTCCAGCTCTCTAAAGGTCAAAAATGTGCTGTGTTTGCTGGACATACGCTGTTAAGAGAAAGATTGCAACCCGTTGGAAGCCACCTCAGACTTGTCAGCTTGTATAGAGCCTTTTTTTTGTTGGACGCACAGTAACAGAATGAACTGTCAATGACTCGGAGACACCGGAAGGACTATGTACAATTGGTGCAGCGTTACTGAGTCCTTGAAGCCCATTGTTGTGATTGTGCTGCACCTTTTCTTTTCTTTTGTTTGCTTTTGTTGTCTTGTCTCCCTCCTTCCAGTTCTTCTTTCCGTGTTTTTGCGGCCCCGACTAAACTACAGCATCATGCTAACGAATAAAATTAAATATTTTTTTCAGAAGATGTCTTAGTTACACACATGTGGAACTAGCAAAACAGTTTTGTGTTTATTGTGCGTTGGGATTTATTCATTTTGGAAATCGCACGTTCTCTACAAAGCTACAGCTCAATGGTCCGCTGACTAAAAGGGAGGGTTCCATCAGCTAGTGACGGGGCTGAGACTGAGAGAGCTACATGAACTACAAGGAAAATATCCACCAAACAAGCCACTTTGGAATTTTGCTCTTTTTATGAATAAGACAGTTGGGTGACCCTTCCCCCTAGACTTTAAAAGATTTGATGACCCTCCACTCAACAAAGAATAAAAAAGAAATGACCCTCCCCTATTCTCTTCTGGTGGTCCATTCCGTAAATACTGTGGTCCCTTAAGGAATGATCTCATGTGGATTTGCTGTTTATGTGTTCCTTGATATCACCAAAAAAAACATACTACAATAACAGTATTGGTCTTGTGTGACTTTTGTACACATCTTGAAGTTTTTTACCTCACTGTAAACCAAGCGGTGGGTCCCTTTGTTGCATTGAAGCACTTAAATGTGGATTTGACAGCACTGCAGTGTCAAAAAGTCAACTTAAAAAAGACAAATGTTTACATATGTTGCCAGTTTATTTAAGCTTCCATTAGCATGGAAGACAATTAAAGCACAACATTGAAAGAAAGAGAATTGTTGTTGGTTATTCACAGACACAACCAATTAGGACATTTAAAATGTTTTTAAACAACAAAAGCATTAGAAACTTGTCTTTTGTCACTGAAACTCTTCCTTCTCTTTAATGTAAGTATGATTCCATCATACGTATTATATCTTTCACAAAAGCTGAACTGGGTATGACTTTGCCAATTGTTTGCACTGAGAAAAGCAGCACTGCAGCGAAAATAACTGTAACTCAATGTGACACTAGTGACAGACACATTGAATGCATATTCATTCAAGCTGTAACTTAGATTGTGAAGCATGATCCTCATCCCTGCAGAATTATAAAACTGTCATCCACTGATTATTTGCAGACAGACTGTAGGTGAGTGGTGTTGGTGCGAGAGTGAGTTTAGGAGAGAGCTCTTTAGTTGGGCAGGAGAACAATGAAAGGCACCTTCTGCTTTCTGGACAAGAGATTGAGATCATCATCAAATCCTGTATACAAGACAGATATAAGTATTTTAATCTGTTTTGCCAAAGAAGAAAAAGTGTTTTGTGACACAATAATCAGGTGGATTTAACAAGATGAATGTGCAGTTTCATCACTGACAATGGTTTCTGAGAACTGGTCAAAGATGCACATTGTGCATTTAGGTATGGCAGTGTTGGAAGAAGTATTCAGATCCTTTACTTAAGTAGGTATTAATACCACACTGTAAAAATACTCTGTTACAAGTAAGCATCCTGCATTAAAACATGTTACTTGAGAAAAGTATGTGAGTATCTTTAGGAAATGTACTTAAAGCATGAAAATAAACATATTAAATGCAACTGGAAATGATAATTCGTCTCATCATTCACGCTGGACTTTTAGGCCTGTATGTTGTTGGTGTGTTTAGTTATAATAAAATGTCTTGTCTTGTGTTTTGTGTGCAAAAATCTTAATTTGTAAATTAACTAATAACTTAGCTGTCAGAATAATGTAGTGGATTGAAAAGTACAAATATTTCCTCTGAAATGTAATGGAGAAGAAATAAAAGTGGCATGAAAAGAAAGATGCAAGTAAGATACAAGGAACTTAACCCCTCTGAGCCCAAGCACATTCATGTTACGCCTAGTCTAGGATGCTGTAGGACACAATATGGAAAGGCCCCCATCTTCCCCGTCTCCCATAGCACAAACATTATTTGTTTGAATGTTAGAAAACTTATTTATTGTACATTAAAAAAAATATATAGATAACATAAATATATTCACTTATACAGGTTTCAGGGTGGCCTACCACCACGTTACCTACACACCAACGATCTGTCTAGGAGATAAGAATTACCTAACAAACCAAAATGGCAAAAATAAGGACCAACAACTTACCTCCCTAACATAAACAGTAAACATGATTCCCACCACTGGCAGCATATCTATGAGATTCAATTTCTTTTACTTTTTCATTTGTCTTCTGGTCCCATACCCCTTTTGTTGTCTTCCCAGTAACCATGAATTTGTCCTTCCAGGTCAAATTCTGATGTTTTTGTCACTTTTTCTGATTTATTTGTCAATTTTTCCAAGCTTTTGGTGCTTTTAAAAAAGAAATCCCTGAGCTGGTTTAATAAATAGGTTAAACACTCATTCTTGGAATTCACGGTCAACAAACGTTATTTATAGCAAATTATACATAGGTTTTTAGTTTAAACGGAGAATTATGAATTATTTTGACTAATAGTTAAGACAGAATGTTGAGTGGATCACAGATGGGTATATGTCAAAGTTTAGTCCGGATACTGTTTTAACCCTCTGCCCTGAGGTATTTTTTTGACAATTTATGGTCCGCCTGGTTTTATTTTCTTAAAAGCTTGTAAATATCACACCCTGTTGTGCACAGTCAATCTATAAAAATATTTTTGAAGATATTTTCCAGGATAAAGTGGGCTAGAATTACAATATTTGTGCTGCAGTGATGTCACTTGAATTTAAAAAAAAAGAAAAAGTTAACCCTTGTGTTGTCCTTGGTTTAAATTGACCCATTTAAAAGTGTGTTCATCTGAAATATGGATTTTTTTCAACCAAAGCCCAAAAATACATGGATGCTTCCATACAACATTCTTCAGGTAAAATAAATGTCACTTCCATTGAATTTTTTGGCTGTTTTATTGAATCTCATAGCATTTAATTCTTTTTTTTTGATGGTTAAGTTATAGTTCTTCAATAAATGTACTTAGTTACATTCCATCCGGTTGTATGGCAACAACAGTATTGCAGACCGGAGAACCCCACCATATGTTATGTACACATGTATGTGTACAAGTGTGTCCCAGGTATGTAGATGTCAATGTAAGCACTCCTCCTCCCGTCCCCCGCTGACTACTTGAACGCTTTCTCTGTTTTTTTTTTTGTTTTTTCTGTTCCCGATGCCCGGAGATTGAGCGTTGATTGCCTGTCCCCTGCCGTCCTGCAGCATGGAGTGATCTGCAGCATGAGGACAGCAGGCCATTATTCAGTCTTTAGATGTGCTGTTTCTTATCAGCGCGCAGGTTGACTGAGGCAGCTGCTCTTGTCAACATGCCAGCCCCCGAGTGTCCTCCTGGGGGGACAAGGATTTGACGGGACCACTCGACAAACCCCTCCAAGAAAAAAAAAGGAAATACACAACACGTAATACCTCCAAGACAGCAAGTGTTGTGCTCTTGAAAGTGCACCATGTAACCCCCCCCCACCCCCCAACCCTGCTCCACCCTACATCATCAGCCATCTCTCCTCTCGGTGGGGCCAATGTCAAGTGGAGGGCGTGGAGGAGGGTGTTTGACAGGTGACCGCTGCAGATGAGCATGGCAATCTTTATTCACTTCAAATAGAGAGAAGATGACTTCTAAAATAAAAAAACGCCTCCTGCCGGTTTTCTCTTTTGGGTAATTTGGATTGTAAGATTGCGGCGGTGATTCCAGAAGGTGTATTTACCCACAGAGATTAACTCATGTGTTTGGTGGTTCCTTACGTCGCTTCTTAGTTTAAACACACAAGACAATCAATTTCAAGTGTGATAATAGTAAACATCTGGGACTAAACATGCCACCCCCATCAGGTCAGGGCCTGGAAACCTGCGTTACCCCGAAAGTGGATGCACCTTTGGTAGATGGGACAGAACGAAACAAGAAGAGAAATAGCTAAATTCCTCTCCTTTGTGCAGCTGGTGTCTGCCAAATCACCAAAACTTTGCTGGACGCAACAAATTTAGGGATGTATTGGCACAGCAACAATTTTTTGGAGCAAACTTAGTCTAAATCCACAACGCTGGAAATTCCACCTGATTGTCTTTATTTATCTGACACCTCCCACTTTCTTGGATCTGGTAGATTTCTGAGTACTATGGTTACTGCTCCTCAGATCTCTGCAGTTCTCTGTTGCACGACTCAAACAACCTTGAACGTACACACGTTCCACCAAAACAACTCCTTCCCGAGGTTGTTTTGCTAGGCCGTTGGTCCAAGCGGCGCTTAGCGCCACCCAAGATGATTGTGATTGGTTTAAAGAAATGCCAATAAACCAGAGCTTGTTTTTTTTCCCAAACAGGAATGTTTTGTGTAGTAGCCAGACCCTCCTCATCCACAGCGCTGTGGAGGAATGTCTGGCAATGTAAGCTATAGCATACTTAACCTGTGATCAATAAAAGAGAAGTGGATTGTGCTTCAGGAGTAAGATGTTTTTAGTTTTTATGATCATTTTGACTTTTTTTTTATGCTGGATCACCATTGAAATCCTTAGGAACTGCTGACTTTAGCTGCTATTCTTCCAGTTATGAATATTTCAGAACATTTCAAACCTGCCCCTCAAAAGATTGCATTTCAGTGGAGTGTTTCATTTCTGAGTATGTGTATTTTTCTTTAAAACTCCGTAAGTATTTATGAGTGTTGCAAAAGCAGTATGTAAATAAAATGCTTTATTCTTATTAGTCCTTTTAACAACAATCTAACCTACCTACCTATCTAATCTACAAATATGAGTGTTTTCTGGCATTGCTACGCCTTTTCAGATTGTGCCACAAGATGACGTCAGGAGGTAAAGACTTGCCTTAGAAATCCTCCTCTGCAGGTTGCCCCCTGGGTTGAGGGTTCAAGGTGCCCCACCATGAACCAGAGGGTACTGGTTTCAAATCCGTATTGGGATCTCATCTTTCACTTCCTCTCATTTCTCCACTCTTGCTAACAAATTAAATTAGGGGCAACAACCTCAAAATGAGAAAAACGTCACATTGGGCCATTGCCGAAGGCTGCGTTCACGCTGCCTGTGTCGGCCGTCCGTAAAAACACCGCCTTTTCATTCATTTTGAATTGGATAGTCTGTTTAAGCCTGGAAGGGTTGCCACGGGGGGGACACTCAAAAAAACTAGCAGGCCCACAGCAAAACTTGAGACAGACTCAACTTTTAGAGAAACGGAACCTCCACTCATGCTGAGTTGCCAGTATGTAACCGAGATCAAACTTGTCTGTGGTTTTGAGCTACGCTTTGAGCGGGTGTGAGATTCCCTACAGTATAGGAAAGATCACTCCTTTATTGCTGCCACAAGATTTTAACCTCAGGGTCCTCGGGTCAAATTTAACCCATTTTAGTTTTTTTTTATCACAAAAAATGGGCCTTCGAAATAGCGCTTAAAATGTCAACATTAGAAATATCAAACAACTTTGGAAAAAACATCAAAAATGGCACCCACGACGTTGAAAAAGTGATAATGGTTGACGGAAGACCACTCAAGAGTTAAAACTCTATAAGGGTAAACACTGAAATACAATCACTGACCTGCCAGGAGTTTTTGTAATAGTTGAATGTTTCCGGTCAGTGTATTTTTTAGTCATTTGATTTTCCATTCATAAACGAGTATTAAAAAACAAAAAAATGAAGGGTTGTTTGATTTTCTTTTAAAATAGAAATTTGAAAGAAAAAAACACCTATTTCAATTTCAAAAGTTGTATTGTTATAAAACAAAATACAACAACCATTCAGTTTTTGTTGTTTTAAACCCACCACCACACACCCTGCAAAAAAACGCCGGACACTTTTCTTAGTGTGAATGCCCACTAATGTGTGTGGGGGGGGGGGGGGGGGGGGGCAATGAATGACTCCTCTTACTTTGTACCTCCTTACTTCCAGTGCCCTTGCTCAGACACACGTAACGTCCAACCTTCATTTTGATTTCAAATACACACCTGTACAACAACGTTGACAAAATGTGTCTGCAGACAATCCTGGCGAAGCACTCAAATCCCTTTTGTGTTCCCGCTACAGTAGGTGTCTCCAAGAGCACATTTTTCCACAATGACACACACAGATTCGCAAGGAGAAAAGTACCGCAGCTGGTAAAAATAAAATCATAACTACTTCTCTTTCTATCTGTCCACGTGTGAGGAGACACAGAGGGACAGACCAGCATAGCTGCAGGCTAGTCAGAGGTCAAGAAGAATTATTATCCAATTTTCAGGTTGTTCAGAAATCATTCTGGGACAAAGATGAAGTCGGCAGTTTTATTTCCTGAAAGCATAACCTGAGACCTTCTGCCTCCTCAGATGGTCGACTCCGACTGCAACAAAGCTTTAATCCTTTACTTTTCACCATGGAGTTCTCATTGGAACACGTTCCACATATTTAGTAAATTGGAAATATTAAACCAGCATATTCAACAAAGATGATTACATATTAAGATTGAAGACTTCCACTATTTTATGTTAGACCAGCAGGTTAAACAAACATGATATTCTGAATCTACCAGTTGAGATTTTGGCTAATTCTGCTCAACTCATTCTCTGCAATTTGTGTCCCGAAAGAAACAGTAGAAAATGGTAACTGCAGCGGCATGGCATCATTTAGCTCAATTTGACTTCCACTTCCATCCATGACTTTCCAAATTTACTGTGTTTATAAAACCCTGTGGGTGAATAACAGATGCTGATGGCGAGGAGCACACACACACATTCTAGACTAAATTTCACATTTGGGTTGTTTGATTAGTTTCATTCTCTGGCAATCAAGTCTTTTTGCTGGAAGTTTTTTCATTGGCTCAGTCAAACCAAACTGCCGTGTGAGTATTTTCTACAGTTGGGGATTTAAAAAAGCATATTTTCAATTGTTTGAAATCTGATGAATATATACAGTGGGGCTAAAATTTTACAAACCCCAGTAAAAATTGCATTATGTGAATAAAGAAGCCATTTACTCTTTCAAAATAACAGAAAACTAAAATGGCGTCTGCAAGTTGGGCACCGGTGCAAGTTAATACCCTGTACCACCCTTTGCGAGTATCACAGCTTGGAATCACTTCTTGTAGCCAGCCAAGAGTCTTTCAATTCTCTTTCGAGATGTCTTACAAAAGTCTTCCGTTCTTTGGTTTCTGGGCTGTCTGTCACGCACTGCTCTTTAAGGTTATCCATAGATTTTCAATTATGTTGAGGTCAGGAGATTGTGAAGGCCATGGCAAAACCTTCAGTTTACGCCTCGATGTAATCCACTGTGGATTTTGACTTGTGTTTAGGATCATTATCCTATTGTATAAGCCATCCTCTTTTTAACTTCAGCTTTTTCAAAGATGGCATCAAGTTTATCAAGCGTCCAAAATTGTATAATCCATTTTTCCTTCTACTCGTGAAATGTTCCCTGTGCCACTGGCTGCAATACAACCCCAAAGCTTGATTGATCCACCCATGCTTGAAAGTTGGGCAGAGGTTCTTTTCATTGAATTCTGTGCCCTTTCTTCTCCAGACGTACTCTAACTTTGCTCATTCGACCAAAAAGTTCTATTTTAACCACATCGGTCCACAGAACTTGTTCCCACACTGCATCAGGCTTTTCTATATGTTCATTTGCAAACTCCAAACCTGTTTTTGTGTTGAGGACGTAAAGGTTTTCTTCTGATGACTCTTCCATTGAGACCATTTACAAGTCTCTCTTTATAGTGGAATGGTGTACCACAACTCCAGTGTCTGCCAGGTCTTCTGGATGGATCGTGCAGTCAAACGTAGGTTTGGACTTGCTTTACTCACAATCCTGCGAGCTGTTCTGTCTGATATTTTCTTGTCTTCCAGATCTTGCTTTAACTTCCACTGTTCATGTGACTGCTATCTCTTAATTACATTCCGAACAGAGGATATTGCCATCTGAAAATGCTTTGCTATTTTCTTAAAGCCTTCTCCTGCTTGTGAGTGTCAACTATCATCAGTTTCAGTTTCCTAGACAACTGCTTAGAGAAGCCATGGTGCTGATTGTTGGGGCGAGGTCAGATGAGTCTGGACATTCAAAACCTTAAGATTGACATCACCGGTCTTTCCAGACGATGATTGAGAACAATCCATGATGCTGTCAGTATAAGTGTATATATATATATAAAACCAAGCTATCATTTGAACCCAATAGCTGTATTTTTCTTAATGCACTATAAACCCTCCATCACCTCCTTTCTTAGTGGCCCGTGTAATCCTTAAGATTAATGTACGTGGCAGTCTATCTATACACCTCAGTGTTTCTGTTATGTTTTATACTACAGAATAATGCAGTTGGATGAAGGGACAGCCTCGTATATGACTTGAAATCATATATGCTGTGAAGTCTCAGAAAAAAAAACAAACATTAATATAGAGATAAACATAAAACATTGCATAAGAACTCGTTGGTTGTTTTGGTGTTTGAGAAAGTCTAAGCCTCTGGGATCAGCAGTGGGTTCTCATTTTCTTTTCTCTCCCCAGACAGGCAATCATAAATAAGTCAAGTCTCTGACATGCAGAGAATTGTGGAACTCAGAGGTAAGCAATAGATTGGGGGGGGGGGCATTCTGAAATCACTGAGGTTCTCTTCTCATGATGATGATGTTCCTCAGATGTCTTATCCCAGTAATTTGTAAAACAGTTTAGACTGTGATATGTAAGAATCTTCCAGGTGCTGGTCACATACTTGTCTTCATCATTCTTTGTTTACAAAAAACAGCTGGCAATTGCTTCACTTTTTCTCATCCCCTCAGGCAGCTATTTTTTACACTCAGGAACATTTTGGCATCCTTTCACGCTTTGATGGAGGGTCTGGTAAAACGAATCTAGGGTCACCCAGCACCTTCTTGCTGTGAGGCTCCCCAGTGTTAATATGAATGTTTACAGCAAAGCTGCATGAGTCAACTTGTTTTGTATCAGCAATGGGTCAATGGCAACTAGTAACATATGAATGTGTTCCTAATAGTGATCAACCCACAGAAATTATTGTCCAACTCTGCAGTTTCCATCTTTGAGAACCCTTAGCCAGATTAATACTTCACTTGGACACACACACAAACTGTATATAGAGTATATTATTATATATATATATATATATATATATAATATATATATATATACACTGAACTGCACCCAATGAAGATAACATCAAACTAATCAGAAATACAGTCTCGATGTGTTAATGTGGTAAATGACTATTCTAGCGGGAAACCCATCAACCATCACTTGTGTCTTCTAATGGTACATTGTGTTAGCTAATCGTGTTAAAAGGCTAATTGATGATTAAAAAACCATTGTGCAATTACGTTAGCTCAGCTGAAACTGTTGTGCTGATTACGAAGGTATAAAACTGGCCTTCCTTTGAGCTAGGTGAGTATCTGGAGCCTCAGCTTTGTGGATTCGATTAACTCTCAAATGGCCAGGAAAAAAGAACTTCCTTCTGAAACTCGACAGTCAATTCTTCTTCTGAGAAATGAAGGCTATTCCAAATCGCCAAGAAACTGAAGATGTTTCAAACGGGCTCCACCAGAATAGAAGAGAAGTGGGAGGACCCGGTGCACAACTAAGCAAGACAAGTACATTAGAGTCTCTAGTTTGACAAATAGACACCTCACAGGTCGTCAACTGCAGCTTCATTAAATGGTACCCCAAAACGCCAGTCTCAATGTCCACAGTGAAGAGGTGACTCCGGGATGCTGACCTTCTAGGCAGAGTGGCAAAGAAGCTGCATATCTGAGACTGGCCAATAAAAGGAATAGAGTAGATGGGCAGAAGACGCAGACTTTGAACAGAGGAAGATTGGAAAGAAGTGTTAGTGACAGACAAATCTAAATTTACATGTTTGGTTCACACAGAAGAACATTTGTGAGATGCAAAATAAGTGAAAAGATGCTGGAGGAGTGGATGACGCCATCTGCCAACTTGGTGGAGGTATGAGATGGTCTGGGGCCGCTGTGGTACAGGTAAAGTGGGAGATTTGTCAAGGTAAAAGGGATTTAAATGAGGAAGGCTATCTCTCCATTTTGCAATGGCATGCCATTCCCTGTGGACAGCGCTTGATTGGAGCCAATTTCCTCCAGGTAATGACCCAGACACTCCTTCAAACTATGCAAGAAATAGGGAAGAAGCAGTCAGCTGATATTCTGTCGTAATGGAGTAGAAGAGACAGGGAGAGAAACAGGAGAGACCTGTTGTGGAGCTGCTTGACCGTATGGCCCATAAGAAGTGACCATCAAGCCAATACAACTTCCAATCCATCCAAGGTGCTTCAAGGAGTGTAGGGTGAAATTTCTTCAGGTTACCTCAACAAATTGACAGCTAGAATGCCAAAGGTCTGCAAAGCTGTAATTGCTGCAGATGGATTCTTTGACGAAAGCAGTTTGAAGGGCAAAATTATTATTTCAAATAGAAATCTGTATTTCTAACCTCGCGTCAATGTCTCGACTGATTTTCTATTCATTGCAACTCATTTATGAATAAAAGTGTGAGTTTTAATGGAAAACAGATATTGTCTGGATAACCCCAAACTTTTGAATTGTAGTGTACATATACTTCACTTGCACATACATATATACTGGTACTAAATATTGTCATATATACTTCCCTTGGACTAGATTCAGGGAAAAATATACTGTATGTTTAAGCTAGTGAAGTATGCATGTATATATAATATAATAATACATTTTATTTAAGGAGCCTTTCTTGGCCCTCAGGACACCGCACAGGGAATTCATAAATTAAGAACAGCAAAACAAATACTATACATAATAAAACAGCAAAACAAATACTATACAACCGCAAAACAAATACTATACAACAGCAAAACAAATACTATAACAACAGCAAAACAATACTATACAACAGCAAACAAATACTATACAACACATAACATATACTATACAGCAAACAAATCTATACAACAAAACAAATACATACACAGCGAAACAATACTATACACACACTACTGGGTTTAGGGGGACGGTAGACAGCAGCAATGATGGTTGGAGTGGGACCAGACAACTGCAGACAGCAGATTCAGAGGAGCTGGAGACAGGGACAGACACCGGCAGACTTTCAATTTAGCAATAATCTACCGCGAGACCTCTTCCCGGGCAACCCACGGTGTTGACCGATGTAAACAAATCCACTAGGAGTGGGGAGAAAGTCTAGCCCACGTCGGGGATGAAGTCCTGGATGAGTTGTCCCTTGCGTGTCAGTGAGGCGATGTTGAGCAGAGAGACGTTGAGATAGGTGAGGTCACAGCTGTGGCGGTGCTAGCCGACCGGGCTAGCGGGCTAACACGCTGTGGTCAACAGCCCGGTTGGTAGAGCGTGGAGGGCGCACGAGAGCTGGACCAGATGGACTTCACTCCTGTTGAGTTGCCATGGCGGAAACTCCGGCGGGACCCCCGGCGGATGCATCTCCGGCGGGGCCGGAAGGCGATGTCCGGGTGAAGGTGGAGAGCCCCGGCGCAGGTCCGCAGGCGACAGCGCAAACGGAGAGGTCAACAGCCGAGCAGCGCAGCAAGCTACGCCAGTGTCCACCCAACGGTCCCCGTCATGTCAGTCTCCAGCCCCACACAAAACCAAACACGGTGGAGAGAAGACAAAAAATAAGTCGCCATATGCACCCCAACCAAGGACGAACATCACCAAAACCATCGACGAAAAAGCAAAAAAAGCAAAATCACCGAAAACACAAGCCAGACGGAGCACTGGCACTTCAGGTCAATTGTACACAAATTGCTCATTAACACATCCAGCAGACAAAGAGTGTATGAATGTAAGTCCAATATTATGTATTATTATATATTAACTGTGTATTATTATATTAACTGCTCGAGAGAAGTATATTGCCTGTGCAAATAAGTATAATGTTTGCGCTAGTGAAGTATACTGTATGTATGTATGCAAAAGTGAAGTTGCATGTATGTGCAAGTGTTTACTACCATTATATGTACATTGGCTAGGCGATATCCAACCCATCAATAAGTAGCATTGTGTGTAGGGTTGGGGTTTCATAAGTTAGAGACTTGCTGGTGAGCATAGTGGAGCAATTGAAAGCTAAAAAGATAAATATTTATCTTAGGGGTCGTAAAAACAAACAAAAAGAAGAGAAAATATTGGACTACATTCATACACTCTTTGTCTGCTGGATGTGTAATGAGCAACTGTTTGGTTACATTCAATACAGTCCCTGACAAAAGTCTTGTTGCTGTGTACAAATTGACCTGAAGTGCCACTGAAATATATTTCTAATCCAGATTTATTTACAAGAAGTGGCTCATTTTAATCCCAACAGCTTTTGTAATAATTTTCAGTGCAAAAAGAAACTGTCAAAAAGTATTCTAATATTCACAGCTTGGAGCCCATTGAGTAAATTTTTGCAAAGACATAAGTGTTGTCGCCTTGTCATATGAGCTTCACCTGGGACTAATAATGGATCAATTAGGTCTCAGGTGTGTATAAAAACAACCCCAGTACACTAGTCCTTCACATCAACTGCAACTAGACCTCTGCAAACATGCCTAAGATTCGCCCTGAGACTAAAGTTTTGATAATCAAGAGGCTGAAGACCAGATCCACTGCTGATGTGGCAAACACCTTCAATGTGTCTCAGCGTCAAGTACAGAGGATTAAAAAAACATGTGAAGACC
>NC_045747.1:18483661-18490479 GCF_008692095.1 Etheostoma spectabile | reverse complement strand
AGACACTGGGGATGTTTTTGACAAGCCCAGGTCAGGCAGACCCCGCAAGACAACTGCTTGAGAGGACTTTGTTGGCTCGCAAATCCAAGGCCAGCCCATTTTCTACTGCAGCAGAGCTCCACCAGACCTGGTCCCCTGAAGTCCCTGTGTCAACCAGAACGGTTTGTCGGATTCTGTCTCGAAATGGCCTCCATGGTCGAATCAGTGCCCAGAAGCCAGCACTAAACAAAAGACAATTGAAAAACCGTGTGGCATTTGCCAAGGCCCACAGCCTGCTAAAAGGATGGACGCTGGAGGTGGAAGAAAGTGGATTTTTCAGATGAATCTTCTGTTGAATTACACGACAGTTGCCGCAAATATTGCAGGAGACCTACTGGAGCCCGCATGGATCCAAGATTCACCCGGAAAACAGTGAGTTTGGTGGCGGAAAAAAAATGGTCTGGGGTTACATCAGTATGGGGTGTGCGAGAGATCTGCAGGATGGAAGGCAACATCAATAGTCTCAATACCAAGAAATCTTAGCTACCTCTTATATTCCCAACCGTAAAAGAGGCCAAATTCTCCAGCAGGATGGTGTGCCCATCGCATACTTCCATCTCCACTTCAAAGTCTCAAGGCGAAGAAGTCAAGATGCCAGGATTGGCGGCCAGTCACCAGACATGAACATCATTGAGATATGTGGGGTAGGGTGAAAGAGGAAGCATGGAAGACCAAACCAAAGAATATTGATGAACTCTGCGAGGCATGCAAGACTGCTTTCCTAGCTATTCCTGATGACTTTATCAATACATTGTGTGAATCCTTGCCAAACCGCATGGATGCAGTCTTCAAGCTCATGGAAGTCATACAAGATATTAAATTTGAATCTCACTGCACCACTATTTAATTTGCTGACATATTTTAGTATTTGTAGTAAATTTGTTCAATTTATGTATAGGCGACAAAACTTTTGTCTTGCCAAAATTTGACCTTTCTGTCTTGTTTAAAAAAATAAATCTTTTTTTAGTGAAACTAATTTTTTTCAGTGCATTGATCATTTGGGAGGGTTTTAGCTTTTCATATGAGCTATTTCTTACACCAATTAATTAATTAAAAGTCATGTTAATAGCAGGTGTTTCTACAAAATAGATAAGCGACAAGACTTTTGTCAGGGACTGTAGTATGTTGATGTTTATTTTACACCTTTTGGCCTCCAAGTGGCCAAAACTAGAGAACGACTGCTTTAATATGCTATCATATTGCAAAAGCACACATCTTATTATTTATTTTTTCAATGTGATATTTGTATGTCAGTATCAGAATATAAAATATTCATGAGAAAGTCAGTACATCTTCAGCTGTCCGTGGGAGGCAAGGTAGTGGTAGAGAGGTTGAAATTGCTTTCAAAGAAACACCTTGGTCACACTGAACCTTCACTCTTTTCCAGCTGGAATCCTGCTCCACATATCAACACATCTATTGTGAAGGCTCGCCGTTTTTGACATTGTAATTTGAAAATGTTTGATATATGTTATGATTGCAATCGTTTTGATGATTCAAGGTGCATATTGATGGAGACTTCTCTGAAACAATTGTAGAGTTTTCAATCAAGGAGGACAACTTCCAGGGTGTAACTTACCCTCCCCGGTCTAGATTCAATTTGATTTGAATCTCCCACTTGACTGCCTTTTATTACTATTATATTTGTGTATGACTTCATTCATTTGAATGATTTTGTATCTTTGTAACACGCTGACTTTGTCCCTTGATAATATTTTGTATTTGTTTGTTTTTTAATACAAATCTTACGTGAAAATTAGTCTAGCTTGGAGATCTAATCCTGCGACTGTAGCCACATGAATCGATACAGATACAGTACCTGATAAAAGGATGCACTATTTCTAAATGTAATAAAGATTAAATAAAAAAAATTAAGGGAGGGATCTAGAGTACTGCATTCCTTTGGAAAGCAGAAATCAGTGCGTGTGTCTGCCAGACAAAGAAAATGGAAATTTTCAATAGAAAATGAGAGTGGGTCTTGAAGACCCTCTATATTTGGTTTTAAAATGTGTTTCCGTGATCTGAACACAAGTTCACAGTCAAGTTCACAAGTTGTGAAACATACAGCTAGTGGGCCAGAACCGGCCCAACAACGGGTCCAATAAGGCCCACTGGATGAGTTTGCGTTTTTTGGGTGAAAATTGCAGAGAAGTAACTAAAGAAGTAACTAATTCCAATTCCAAATTTAACACTTTAATCTCAGAGAATACCCAACTTCTTTTTCTGTATATATACAACTTTATTCTTAGAAAATACTTTTTTCTCTGGGATAATACCCCTCTTTTCCAGGTGCGTAAGATTACCTACAATGGCCTTAGAATGATGTTGAAGCAGAAGCAACTTGTGTAGGCCAACATCAGGCGGACAAGCTAACACTGTGGCAGATAAAGTTTCTGACATTTCAGGAGTGGTTTACAGGTCTGGCCCACTTGAGATCATATTAGGGGTATGTGGCCAATAAAATGAGTTTGACACCCCAGCGCTAAAAGGTCTAAGGGCCCTGCTCGCAGTTATTACATCCACACTCTCGGCAGTCACGCTAGCAGCTGTGTTGGTACAACTGGAGATATCGCTGTTAGCAAAATTCAACACATCTCCTTCCAAAACACAACACAAGTTGTAGAGCATTGACGTGCTGTCACCAAAACACTCACTGCCTCCTGCATTCATGACGTATGTTCCTGTTAGGTCCTTGTCGGGGTACTCATCAGGATGCATTACCATCTACAAAAGATAATCTGTCAAATGCATCTCAGACGACCTTGGCAAGTGGTTTGAGTAATCATATCCCAATTTTATATTCTGATACTGACGTACAAATATCGCTAGCACCCACCCAACTAAACTGGAATCTATTTTTCGACTTCAGAAGCAAGCTTAAAGAATCATATTTTGTGTGAATTGTAGACACCCCTCCCAATCACTGTTTGCTCAGGCAAGTATTCTTAGTGTTTACCAGCATTTTTTTAATACTTTCACTTTTAATAATGAATTTCACCAGTATCCGACTCATAGTAGTTGTCTTATTAGGCCTCCCTACTCTTGTACGACTCAAACGCAGTTTAATGTATTATACAGAGGGTCAAAAATATGATCTTCCCACAGCAGTCATTGAGGATCTAAAGAACATGTTAAACAGAGACTAAAATTGTTGCTCCTAAGTTGTCTGAATTGTCCATAGGGGTTTGTGCTCTAAATCCAATTTTAAATTGTTTTATACAAAGAAATGTGTTCGTTTTTTTTCTTTCTTTTTTACAAAATAATATATAAACATTTTTCAATTGTTAAATATAATTGTTTCTATGCAGATTGCCACTTAGCCCTTGAGGTTTTTTTGGCAATTGTCCATCACATCTTTTTGTGAAACATGTAAAACTGTTTTAATGTTTTTGTTGTGAAAATAAAAGAAATCAAAATGTGTCTTGGTGGTTGTTTACACGTGTATTTAGCACTGTCCACTAGTGATCTAATTGCCCGTGACTCATTTTAAAACCTATTGTAATTTAAACATGGCTCAAACTTCTTCTTCATCAATCTTTTTTTCTTTTTGTAAGAGTGATTGGATGAAATGTCGACACAAACTGATTATTTTTTTATATACATAGAACTATGACTTGTTTGGAATAATGGTTTCACTCCACCTACTTCAGCATTCTGGCTTTAGTCAATACCCATGACGTCAAAGATTGAAATGCCCCTGTATGTATTACAGTCATCTCCATCAGTGTATTTCTCTGTACTGACATGAATATTTATACACGCTGAGGGTTGAATCGATCCTTATTTCCTGCAGCTTAGTCGTTGTTCCTTCAGCATTAGTCACTGCCAGCTCGTCTTAAGGTGAGTGCATATTAACCACGTTGTCCACCAGCTTTACCCATGACACACAGTACATTCCTTTACTCTGACAGAAGTTGGGGCTTAAAATAGCACGTACTCTTGTCAGAAAATCCAATCTAAACTTAAGCCCTGTTCAATCATATATAAGCCAAATTTCAAAGGAAGGCAGTTAAATAATTGAAGAGAATAGGAGATTTCCCCATGCAGCTATTGTGTTTTAACCCAAAATACAGGAGCCATCTTCACTCAAACACTGTCTCATACACTGTAGCTTGCAGCATGCTGGAACATATAATTCTGTCTCTCCTTCATCCAAACAGCTGTTTGTCAATTCACACAAACATGTTGCAACATGGCATTCAAAATAGGATTTACACTACAATGCTGAGGGCTGCTGTTATTCCTCTTTTCTTTTGGTGGATGTCTTCAGTCTCTTTGCATTTTCACTTACCGAGGATGAAAATATAACACTCGGCATGTCTATAATTCTTCATAGAACATTTTAGAAGGTATGTGTGTAGGGTGCCGTGTGCACATGGGGCTTTGATAATCCAGTTTTCTTCTTTTAAAAATACATTTTCCAAACGAAACACAGCTGCATGTGCCATTACAATATGTGTAGATTGTATTATGAAATCTACCCCTCATGTCAGAAGACATGATGAACTGGCAGGATGGAGACTCTGACTTCAGTCATATTAAATAAACATCAAACCGGCAATGTACAATGCAGACAACCTTGATTGGAATCTCAATATATTAGAAAATAGCTTTTTTCCCACATTATGTTCTGTCTTAAAACAAAAACACAAGGGTTGTTTGAGTCCACTGGACCTGTTATTATGGGTGCTTTTTGAAATCTCATCACTGGAGCTGCAAAAGAGCTACAAAATAAATAAATAAATTTTTTGTTTATTACATACATTTACAATACATCATAACATAGCTGTGTATAGTATAGTAGACTTGCACTAACCTGGTGATTTGTTGCTTTTCATTATGTAAAGCTTGTGTTTAAACGTTTGAAAGCTCTTGCTCATCAAACTTTTGCGAATACATCAAGAGAGTACAGAGATTTGGTTTTTTGCTTTATTGTATCTTGCTGTATTCACTTTAACTTCTTTTTTTCTCACTGTTCTGATCTGTTAGTTTTATAGAAGCCCTTCATGGGATAGGTGTTGCAAACTAGCATCGGCTATGCACACTATATACTGTATCTGAAAAAGGCATATTAGTAGGCAATATGGTTGTATTTGGAGTTACAGTGTGGTCCTAGTTTTTAGTTTGAGTTAAGTTTCTAGTTAAGATTTCTATATTATTCATATATATATATATATCTATATATATACATGCATTCTATTGTCTTCTTCTCTTCTTTGTTTGTCTTGATACATCAAAATGCCTGAAGAGGTCATGTTGCCTTATGCTGAAGAGGAAATGCCTTTTGAAATGGGTCTTTCAACAAGACAATGACCCACAGCACACCAGTAAACGAGCAAAGTCTTGGTTCCAGATAAATGAGACTGATGTTATGGAGTGGTCAGCCCAATCCCCGGACCTCAGTCTCAGAGAACACTTGTGGGGTGACATCATAAATGCTGTTTCTGAGGCAAACCCAGTAATGAAGAGGAATCTAGTTAAATCGTCCTGGGCTGGAATATCTGTTCACAGGTGACTTTGTGCAACACAGATGTGAAGCAGTTCTTAGAAGTAATGGTTATGCAACTAAATATTAGTGCAGTGATTCAAAGTAAAGCAGACCCTTGAGACATTTTTTCAGTTCATGCAGTAAATGTTTGATTTTGTAATGAAAAATGCAGCCTAATATTCCTTTTTCTTCACTTTCTGTAAAGGTAGAGCACAAACTTGATCAATTTTGGTCATGTTTTGATTTGGAACTGAATGTGCAGTGGACCCAATGCATTAAAAGTATGAAATTCAAAAGCTATTCTAAGCATTTTGAGCATTATTCACTTTTGTAAACACACTGAACACAACTGTGAGTTAAAGGCTCAGTAATTTCCCAAAACAGCTTGTCACTAAATTGTTATCAAATATTACTCAAACAGGAGAAAACAGTACATTTGTTGGGGACTATTTTCAGCAGGGGATTAATCTACTTTTGATGCTTTAGTAAGAATTTCCAGCAGCAGGACGTATGTGTATGTATGTGGGATTGAGTTATAATAAACTACACTGTATGTGTTGGTGGTAATAAAGCAACATGTCACCCATTGCAACATTGTGGCTCATTGATGTGTTTTTAACAACAATAGAGCTCTATGGCACAGAGGAAGAATATATATCAGGCTGTGATACACACACACACACACACACACACACACACACACTACTTGTACACTAACACTCTCGTCATAGATTTAACCATTTATTGAAACAAATGGAAATACAGTTATGCTAGAGCTAGACGCTGATGACTCCGCTCATTATGATGCTCCCTGGACTAGCCAAGCAGCATGCTAGGCTAGTCTAGTCTATTGCTAGTTAGCTATGCTAACCATGGAGTGCTATGCAGGAACCGCCCCCCGTTATCTAGAAAGGTTAATGCAGGGGTGGTGGAGGCAAGGCGTTGCCAGCAGCAGCAGCAGTGAGTAAAGTAGCGTCAGTGTAGCAGGGATCAGTGGGGAGGGAGTCAATCAGCCGGCGTATGACTTCCGTTTCCTGCATGAATAAACGCTGAGCTTAATTTAATATACATTTACTGTTGGTTTTGGTCTTTTCATGGGATTCGTTGACCATAAGAAAATATAGAATATCATCAGAGTTATGTAGTAAGTCAGTAAACTAAATTAAAGAAGTTCAAAGGTGCGTTAAGAAGCGTACAGGCTGTTTGTGCATCCACTGACAAGATGCCAGAAACTTTTTTCTGGTAAACAGCCCAATCTCTCTCACACACACACACACACACACACACACAC
>NC_045747.1:18475850-18483651 GCF_008692095.1 Etheostoma spectabile | reverse complement strand
ACACACACACACACACACACACACACACAGACATACATACATACACATAAGCACAGTCTGCAGCAGGACATGTCTCTGGCTCTCCGGCTGGCACTCTGACAGCAGCATCTGTGAGAATCTGAGCGTTGCAGTTGATGACACTCTGCTCCAAACTGTCACGGGACCAGATGGTTTATCAATTCAAAGCAAAAGAGGGAAAAATACAGAACCGATCTTCAGAAAAGCAAACAAACAAATCACTGAACGATCAAAGTATTACCGGCCTTTGGATCCCTATCCTCTTCTCAAAGATGCATGAAAGGAAGACCATGCTGTGTAAAATGATACAAAAAATAAAGCAGCCTAGGCATCGTCCTTGGAGGGGAAACCATGTGTAGTGGGCAAATGTTTTATTCTCTTTCAGATTGATTGTTGGAATATTGCACTCTAGGCTATAGAGAGAGACAGAAACAATTTAGCTTTTTGCACCCTGCATGGTGTTAGAAAGAGCAGTAATGGAGGAACTATTGAACAATAAAATCCATATTGACATTGCTGGGGATTTTATGGGATAAAACAACAAGGTTCATCAATGTAAAAACAACCTAAGTGCTGAGTGTGTTTCCATAGACAGGATTTGAAAGTTGAGTCTGTCATCTATAGGAACATTCGGGTATAGATAAGTTTCTCCCACTTGAGGCGTAACCAAAATGCTAAATTCATTGCATGTGCCTAAATTTGTCTCTGAGTAATGAGTTTACAATCAGTCAGATCTAATGTGATATGTCTCTTATGGTAATGCCGATTTTCACAGCAAATTGAGTTTTTCACGACCTGCCAAAGCAAATGTATGAAGACGAGAACGGGCCAGAAACTCTCTCTCTCATTTTTCACATTTCACCCTGTGATTTGTGGAGGCCTAAACGCTCCGAGGTTATCAGTCAGGTACTAACAAGCGCAGCTAAAGTCCTTCGTAAAGGTCAGCCATCCATTCAGAGTTGTGGACTTTCTGAATAATTCATCTTCATTGTTATCCTTTGGAAACTGAAAGCATGAAATCAATTCCACATGCATGGCAACACTGTCCAAATTTACTGCCACCGTGTCTTGGGCAACATTTACTCTCTAATTGGTGGATAAATAACAAGTATAATGGATTTCACAAGGTAGAGGAGTGTAGTGCAGCGAGAGTGCGAGAGTTTATTATCAAAAAATAAATAGTTAGTGGTGAAGATACTTAAGGGCAAAGTCAGTGTACAGTAAATATGCCTGAACAGCTCTGTTACTACACACGGCAATACAACAGTACCTGGCAGAGCTGTGTTTGAGACGATTGGCACTAAAAAGGTGAATCTTTCAGGTCTCAGAGTACTGCTTGTAACAATGGTGCAACACATGCTCAGCTGGATTTGAACATGTTCCTTTCAGAAGTGCTTTTGCTTAGATTCATCCTCCAGCAGCAGTCCCATGGTCTTCCCAAGAACAGGTAACATTCACATTGGACAATGCTATTTATATCGAATGAAGAACTATGATATATATATATATATATATATATATATATATATATATATATATATACGAGATATAGATTATTAATAGTTAAGTTCGTGATGTTGGCCATATATATATATATATATATATATATATATATATATATATATATATGTGTGTGTGTTGCTGTCCATCATTTGCCCACACCCCTGACCTCATCCTTTCTGTATCACTACATAAAGAGCACTTTACATCCTCCATCAGCACTGTACAGTGACACAGGGCGTAAATCATGATCAATACATTGCTTTAATTCCTACAGTAGGGCACTGGGCACGGTTTCACAAGAATAACTGCTGTTTTTTCACTTACTTCAGGGAAGTTTTGGAAGGATTACATATCATTAATCATCTTATACTGTATCTGAATTGGACTAACTCTTACTTAACTGAATGGTTTTGCAGCTTACAGCTCATGTTGCAGCTGCAAAGACAGATCTCCATCTGAGGAGTGGAGGTCTAACTTTGAAAAGTCTCTCTTGATGTTTCTTCTTTTACGCCATACTAGCAGCTTTGAGCCTACCTATTTAACATAGTCTAATAACTAATTACATACGGTTTTGTTATATCAAGTTTCACAACAGACAAGTTCATTCAAGTCTCCAGTCTCCATCATTATAACGATTTCAGTCTGAGGCCTCGTCCCAGTGCACATAGGTATTTTTGAAAAGAACAAAGTTTTCCTCCTTTTGCTCTTAAAACAAAATCCCATTCACATATGACACAATAATAAATTGAAGCGCCATTAAGAGCATGCCAAACCACCAGATGGTAAAATATCCCTAACCCTAAAGCCATGTTGGCCAATCAGAATCCTGAATACCTGGCTGCATTGGTGCATCGATCGCTCTGTAGTGCAATGTGATGCCTGTTTCTCAACATAGTGGAAAAGTAATGTATGTGTTAACATATAAAATATCCTGTTTAGAGGGTAGAACCAGCACAATTTTAGTCACGTTGGCCATTGCACAAAATGTCAGATCATTTGTGACAGCTCGCAAAGGAGATAATGGTGCACAGACTGATGTTGGACCATCTACGTGTCAACAGTGAATACAGAGTGCCTGAAAATCTTTGTCCTGGAAGTGTGGGTGTGGATAAAAGGTCAAACCGCATAGAAAAGCTACATTTTTAAAGGAAATACCTGTGCACATGAGAACTAGGTCGGAATCAATTCCAGCTTTCATGTCCACAGCTCTGATGTCCAGTAGTAGAAAAGCTGACTGATATTTGTAAGTTTAATAATTCATCTCTCCATGTTACTCTATTTTTGTACTTCTTTTGCACTAATAACATTTTCATTGGAATAGACTTCTACTGTATGTATTGAACAGGAGCTAGGGCTTCTGTTTACCATCCAGTACTAGTGAACATTACTTATTCTAAGATGGTTCCCCTGAAAGACACACACCAGGTAGAAGGTAAAGATAGCTCATAAATAGAGCGTAAGAGAGAGAGAGGTGCATCGTTGAATGTAAACAATGCATGATGTGAAATACTTGGAAGAAAATCAGCTTTGCAAATGAGGGAGGAAAGGCACTCACCACATTTGAAGACACACTAGGTGGTACATGATTAACACTGGATGTAAACTAGACCTTTGTTTCCAAGAAACCTCCACAGGGCTCTTTTAACTAACTGACAGACAACACTGTGATGGAAATGTTAGGATTTTGTTTATATTAAATTAAGATTTCATCCCCATTTGCAGTTTTTATTTACAGATAACTCTCCTAAAAGGATGCTGGAACATACTTACATTAACGATAATAAAGTTTTTAAATACATTGGGATGGCTTATCAAAACAGCCCAACACCAGTTTGATTAGTACACTGTACCCTGGATTGCAAGCAAAAAAGATTTAAAAAATTAAATAAAAAAAGAAAGATGCAAATGAACCCCCTAGCTCTATTTGCTATTAATATCCTATTTTTCTTTGCTGTGGTTTATGACCATTTGAAGCTGAATGACCCATTTCCCTCACAGCCATCATTAACATTCATTAAACTTTTATCTCATCTGCCTCTAATTTAAGACTTATGACAAATCACCTACCAGTCCTACCATACAGACGCTCTACATCCTCTTGATACCAATGAAATGTTGCTTTTCGCAGCTCCTCCATAGCAACCAGGCAGCTCTGCAGAGCCAATCACATTCCAGCGATAGTGTTTTGGACCTTGTGGGTGGCATTTTAAAGAGCTTGTCATCACAGTGGAAGGAGAGGGGTAATAGTGAGAGAGCCCTCCTTCCGGGCCTATGGCAAATGGAGGAGTGTGCTATACCTTGGGATACCCTTGAAAAAATAATATGTTAAGGCCTCAATGTCATTTTTCCTTGAAAAAATGTGTTAAGACCGTTGATGTCATTGTTTCGCCCACACATCAGTTCCCTTTAGCATTGCTAGCCTTTATTCTTCCTGCCGAAATACACAGAGTCTGAGACACACAATGGGCACAAACACTGAGTGTAACAATGCATCCTGTTGTCAGGGTCTGGGCTTTCTTAAACCTACAGATAAACATCCTGAAAAAATGAATCAACACTAAAGAGTTTGTTTTCAGTGTCTGTCTGTACAAGCCACAGAATAACTTAGCCGTCGGTGCAGATTAAAACATTCCTAAACAATAAAAAAGAAAAATCTAAATTTGATACTTTTCCTACAACTGGTTGAAGAATTCTAATTTAAATCCATTTAAAATAAACAACTGAAACTCTTGAGCACACTTCGCAACAAAAACCAGACTTAAATAACACTTGCATACTGGTAAATCAAAATCAATCTGCCATTTAGTTGCTACAACAACAACAACATACATTTCAATAAAAGTGCTACTCAGACAAGATTGAATTGTGTATTGATTGATGCACATCCAGATTGCCAATATTTGAAAGATTGTGCAGCTTAGACCGAAGTATGAGCCATGGATGCATGACAAGACCTGGATACAGCGTTAAGTTTAACTTAAAATGCGTATAAAATGACCCAGATGATCGGCGCTGCTTCCACACTGGGGCCCATAGAGCTCTCTTAGAGAATCATGAGTGGGATATTCAAATAATTAACAGATTTATTCATCACATATACACACATGTATATAAATGACATCTTAATTTTATGATCTGGTAACACAGCATGGTCCTTGTACATGATTGTTTGGACAAATGTCAAAGGTTCTGAGATCTGCTTGTCTTTGTGGCTGAATTAACCATTAACATATTATTATTCGAATGTAATTATTTCCAGAATAAATAACTTTTTTTCTTAAGCTGACTGTACAAGGACCATGCTGTGTTACCAGATCATAAAATGAAGGATAATTGAAACCATTTCCCTACAGCTCTGTTGATTGTGCCCTTTATTTCAAAAGCCAATCACCAATCAGACGCAGTAATGTGGGTGTCGTGTTGCTTCAACGGACCACAATGTCTATTTCCTTTAGACTCAGAGCTTTCTGTGTTGTTATGCTGTCACGTTGAAATTTCACCGGTTTTATTCTTGCCGTCTGGCACGTATCCACATAATTAATTGCTTTACAACCAACTGAGAGTTGAACAACGTCCCATGGCAGCAGTTACTGTACTTCCACATTCCATAACTCGACTACAGTCCCTTCTTCTCCTCCTCTTGTTCCCTCTTGCTCTGACAGCGCGCCTGATGAAGTTAACCTGAGTATCTGGGTAATAAATCAAGGCACCTTGGTTGTCTACTTGAAAAGACCTCATACTCAGCAATTATCTGCTGAATCAGATTGGTCACCGCAAGTCTAGGGAGCCATAAATCTGCAGCACCTTCTGATCCCCCAGATACATCCAAGGGAAATGAGTACGGCGAGGAAGCTGCTGACGTTTCGCTGGTTTTCTCTCGGCCTCAGGAGAGAACAAAGAGTTTAGAGAGAGCAGGAAATGTATGTTAAATTAAAAAACCATGTGGAATGTTAGATTTCAAAGTTGAACACAATGCACATAGGCGTGCAAAGCTGCTGAGTATCTTCCACAATGAACAGATTCCAAAAAGAATCAGATTTTATATCATCAGCCACAGTAGAATTAGGTTTCCATGCTGATGACTTCTGAGAAATGCCTCTTTACACCTCCAGCAGCCTTAATTGAAACTAATTCCACTGCGATGCCGCTCAGTACAGCAAATTGGTTTCATTTACGAATGCTCAAAATGGTACCAAGATGTTAACTGGGACAAACATCCTCCACAAGTTGCTGGGGGAGTCAAATAAATATCAGTAAAAATGTTTCCTTTTAGCAGGGCGATCAATTAACAAGGAGTTCTTACTGTAACATCACAGATACAGCTCTGCCACATACATCCATCCCCCACATACCTTCACATACATGCCCAACTCAGAAACCTGATTTGCATTGCAACTCACGCTGCGATTCATAGCCAAGCGTCTTTGAGTATCAGTCCAGCGCAGGTAGACTGGGATTGTTTTTGTGCTCTGTGACAAAGCAATCCCAGATCCCACTTCCTCTATTTCACCGCTGCATGGTTCAGTGGTGCAGTTAGAGGTGATAAATGATTTATTTTCCTCAGTGTTCACCACAGTTTCTCAACTTTGCCCAAGCTGTTTCCACTCATAAAGCGGTATGATTTATGTGGCAACGTTCAACGCTCCAACTTTGGGCTGTTTCTTTAATGCTCCGCTGCGTGGACCACAGAGGATGATACGGTATAAATCCATGACTGCAGCTGCAACGAAAAAAGGCAAGAGTGAACACAGCGTTCCTTTTTGAATAACACAGGACTCCTCTGGGTCAATTTGATTAGTGTTGCACCTTGATTTCAGATGGAACCGCACGGCTTCCCTCACGCCAATCAGTGTGATCACTGAGGTATTAGGTTGCCATGAAGAGACGCATCATTTTGGCAAAATTGGATCAGCGGATTGGGCTACGTCGATGTGACAAATTAAAAAAGGAACAAGCAAAAAGTGTGTTGTAGATGATTAGTCATTTAAAAAATGGCAGAACAGCGAGATGAAGGGTTCTCCACTAATCCACCAACAAAGGATTAGTGGCATCTGCACAAATATGTTTCCTTTTTACCCCAACCACCTCAGCTGGACTGGGGACAGCAGACAGGAATAATTCCTGCAAACAGTACTACAGTTTGGTTCATCGAGGAAAGAAAAAGCTCTGTTCTTTGATGATGCTCTCCAATATTTTAAAGAAGCAATCCTCCAAACACATATCCAGTATCCACTGATGGTCTTTTGGTCATTTGTATACAATGAAAGTGACGGACGTGGATGTGTGGGGACTGAAAAATAGAGTTTGAGAAAGCACATTCAAGTCCTCGTCTTTTCAGGGCTGTGGGTATACCAAAAATTAACCACTGACTTAAGTTACGCACATCCAGTGTGCAATTTGTGATGAAAGCATGAGGAGGGGGGGTTGTTTCTTGATCATGCACAACAAAACAAAATATGCAATAATTAAATCACCCTTTCAATTCCATGGATATAGTGCCGCTTGGTTAGGCATTCCAAAATACTTGGGACGTCAATGGAAAATAATGTCACAATGAAATAGCACAACGTGATGTCAACATAAACCACAGAGCTTTCAAATCGGTTTCAACATACGTCACATACTCCGTTGCTCTGATTGGTTGTAGGTCTATCCAATTAAGTGCAGAGGAATTTGCTTTCCTGGTTCAGTTGAAATACGACCCATAATCACAGCCCAATGGAGCAGTATCAGACTTATATTCTGACTAGAATCTGAGTATGACGACATCTGGCTAATTTCAGTGCCAATTTGAGGTCAGAATTTTTTTATGGCCCTAGTCACATTAAACTAAACCTTGTATTATACATGACGAATGAACAATCAAACACATTCTATCAACTCAAATAAAGAAATAATGAATCAATCAACTGTGCTGGAAAACACTTTTAATGCAGCAGTGGAATGCATATTGCTTCAGACTGTACCTGCTCTGGAGTCTATTAAAGTGGACTCCAGCTGAGACAAAGCAGCAGTTACCATTGTGTGCTCCTCCTACACGTCAGCAACACTCACAATCCGACAGGACATCCTGCTTTTCAGTTTCATTTCTACCAGTCCACACTTAGACTAGGCTTTATCAATGACGTTTCACTTCCGGAATAGCTCTGGTGCTGCGGGAAACTCCGCCAAAAATTCCAAACTCAGGTGGAAATTCCACCAGACGTCCTCCCGCTTCCTTCACGAAGGCATCCTAAAGTCGGATTATGACGACTGTGGTTAACTGCTCCTCAGATCTCTG
>NC_045747.1:18466737-18475840 GCF_008692095.1 Etheostoma spectabile | reverse complement strand
CCAGACAGCTAGCCAGACTATCTGTCTAATCTTAGTTTTCTGTTGCACGACTAAAACATTTGAACGTACACGTTCCACCAAAACGAGGCAAATTAGCAGAGACACTGTCGCTCCATCTGGCGCTTAGCGCCACCCAAGATAATTGTGATTGGTTTAAAGAAATCCCAATAAACCTGAACACGTTTTTCTCCCATAAAGGAATCCTGTGTGGAGTAGCCACCCTCGCTGTGGAGGAAGGTCTGGCAATGCGAGACTACACATAGCCCACAGATTGTCTCTGATGCAGTCTTTGCATGAACTGTTCGGATCTCATTGCCGCCAGCATTGATGTCCACTTTGGTCAGGCCTCCTCATATGCGTGACCCTCCTCCCTGTTTGTCTGCACCTGCCCTTGCATCCTGCCATCCACTGTCTGTCACACAGCATAATCATATTCACACAGTGGAAATCACATTAAATATTAACTGCCAATGTGGAAGGGTTCAGGGCAGCGGCCAGACAAGCCTAATGAATGCCCAACTGTCAACGACAATGATAATGGCATGAAAGGAGCGTCCCCAAAATATTCCCAGCTCTCATCCACCCATCCAACTTCTCCTCATTCTCCTCTGGGCGACACACACTCATCTGTCACACCGTTACTAGAATCTGAGTTAAGCAAAATTGTTTCCAGACCCACCCTTCTCTGATATGATGTAATAATGCTGCAGTTTGATTATGCCATTACGATGAGAAGTCCTTAGTTTGAATTGATTCTAATCGGGCAGTTTGGTTTCCAGTTTGCATAATTTTTGTTCAGCCTGAAGTTCCCACGTCCCAATTTCCATCCCAATTTAGCATGTAGGGCATTCACACCCTAAAATACATTGAACCTTTTTTTTAAATGCTTGCCTTGATTGTGCTGTTATACTATTGTTTCAAAATCCAGTGCACAAAGAAAATTGTGTAGATTATTGTAGAAGATTTTAGAAAACAAAAGGTATTAAATCATTTTTCTTTCTCTTTGTGTAAGCCTGGTTAAGGAGGAGGTTTCATGTTAAGAGCAGCCTGAACAAGAGTTAATATAGCGCTTTAATTAGCAGCCTGAAAAAGGGTTAAAATATAGCTTTGATTGGACATTTTCAAAGCCTTTCATTTTAAAATCTTACATCAGAATGCTCTGATATTACCTAACTGACAGTCTGTAGTGGTGTATTATGAGTCTAGTTAAACAGACTGAATGCGGCAACATACCCAGGTAAAATCACAAGTTTCCCATCACCCGGCAGTGGTCGGATGCAACAGACTCTCTCTTCAACTCCCATCTGTTGTGGTATTCTGCTTTTTTTTTCAGTCTCTGCTAACTTTGCCAGTAAAATGTTCCTATGGCTGAACAAAGAAAAGAGTGATGACTTCCGACAATGAAACGTCAAAAACATGGGCATCTGGTGGGGATCTCTGGGAAACATACTGTACATACTATGCTGGGGAGTGATATTTTAAAGCACACCTGCAATTTCCGCCATAGGTGCCGCCAAAAAGACTGAATATCACCACCTCCCTATACAAAATGAAAGATTAAATGAAAATGTATGTATACCATAACACCATAAGCACATTGTGCCCAGTCATTTGTGCTTTTAGATTTTTTGCAATGTTACTTCTGCCCTATTGAGCTATTACACTCACAACCCAAAGAGGTTACTTAGAACATAGTCTCGCTTTGCCAGACCTTACTACACCACATATACATTACTGGGCTAGCAGAAAAACGCTAGTTTGTCGGTTGTTTCCATTTCTTTAAACCAATCACTCTCGTCTCGGGTGGCATCAAGCTCTGGATGCGGAGATGGTGGCTCTGCGAAATGGCCTAGGGAAGGAACTTGTTTTTGCACCTCGTGAAAGAAAACGGCACACACAATATTAAATGAAGTTAACTGTTCGAACAAAAGAAAAACGTAAGCTATGTAAATTAGCTGGATACATGGTTAAATGTAGTTTGCTCTTACGAGTGTATAGCAGTGTGTACTTTGCCCATAGCAATCCCTGCCAACTGGTCTCAAAACATCCCAGTAAGATAGTAAGTTAAAACAAACATATTCTTCGTAAATCTTGACAATCAATTCTACAAAAGAACCAAACATACTTGCCATGTTGCATGATCCAAATTTTCTTCAAAACTTGCCATTTAGTTTCAGCGTCTTACTTCCTAGCTCGAGGTTTGTTGTTCTTTATCGAAGGGAACAGAGTTTGAGATCGGCAACACACAGAGTGAAGGTGAGGGACATCGCGTTGGATGTCAGGCAATTATCCTGGAAATGTACTTCCGTTGATCCTGACTACTTAAAACGTAAAACAGTACTGCTGTTTGTCAAGTATTTGTTTCAGACTTTTCTAACTTCCTCACTGGAAACTTAAATCCAACGGTACTGAATCTAAAAATTACCAGTCAATGACATCTTCAAGTCAAAGTTACTGGATACTGGTCAAAACCAAAGTGCCACTGCAGTGCAGATCAATTAAGTCAAAAGGTCTCGGGTGTGTGCCGAGCTGATGAGCAGAGGGAGGACCGAAGTGGGATGGGGTCAATGTGATAACTAAAGCAAAGCTCACATCACCCAGACGATCCAAAGCAGAGTGAATATTCATTAAACTCTCCACAATAAGAGAGAATTTAATCTGCCAATTTAATTATGAGGCCGGCGCACAGGAAGTCCTTGGTCTAGATTCTGTTTCCCTGGGAGATTCGCCCTCTATCCCCGACACCCACGATGACAAAGAGACGGAGAGAGAGAGAGAGAGAGATAAGCTATTTGACCAGCAATGAAGGAAGACCTGGTCGCCCCGCACGTACCAGAGGAAGAATAATGAGTGAAGGATGAGACGAGAAGGAATGCCACTACACAGCATTGTGGCCATTACTCCTTTGTATGGCCTATTACAGTGAAAAACAAGCAACATCCCCCACACCACAAATTAGGACACCAGAGAAACAGGGAGTTATTGAGGATGGGAAATAATGTTCCGGAGCGAGATGCAGTGTCAGTAATTGCTTTCAAATAGACTTTTTATAACATGGTTTCCCAGCTCCTCTCGTCTTCTTTGCTCTATAATGCGGAGTGAATGGTTGTACAATGAGAGGCGCGGCTGGCTCTGAAGCAGACCAAAAGGGACTGAAGTACAACGCTGTCTCTGATTTAAGGATGTGTAAACAGATGTAGCAAACAAATTATGCAGTAGCAGTCTGTCTTGTTTAGTCTCTTGTAAATAAAGGCACCATGATAAAGAAAGTCAAACATCAGAGAATACAAGAAGAAGCAAGAGTATACAGTGTATGAGTGTCAAATTAAGCAGTTCCATGACTTAGTGAAGTTCTTTAAATGCCATTTTATCAAAAATTCTATAGAAAACATTCTTTATGTACTGTATGTCATTTTTATGTTAATGTTGTCGAGCTTTGTTGTTTTTGTTTTTAGCCATTTGTCTATTTCTGTTTGTTGATTTTGATAAGACTGCCACAGGTTGTGAGACACAAATAAAAAATTCAGACAAATAAATTCCACTGTGACCCTTCAGGGACTCCGTAGGATCAGATAAATGCCACAGCAGCTCAGTGCAGCTTCTGTATGATTAAATGTGTCAAAGCCGCTGGAGCTGCTTTTCTCTCCGTCCCAAACGACAGACACAATGGCGGCTTATTTCTCTGCTAAACTTTAGCTTCTCATTATCACTGCAGACCCTGTAGAGGCGTCTACCGTGGGAGTAAAAGACTGCGTATGCATCTTGGAGAGACGGGTGCATTAACACCTTTTCAACCTGCGCCTAGAATCAGTCTGAAATGAGGAATCTGATTTCAATCTGGCTCTAATGCTTATTTGGTGTGGTAACACAGCTTTTTGGGGATGGTACGCACCCAGTCCATTCTCATTTCCAACTTGTCACACATGGACATTTGGTCAGAACCCCTTTTAACAATCTGGGCAGCCATATGCGTCAAATTATGACGCTCCACATACTGCAGCTTTAAACACGTGATTAAAGTGCATTCAAACTAAATTACTTGGTTTGGTTTGGGTTCAGATGCTGTAAGTTAATGTTTTACGTTACGTTATTAAAATCTTAAGTGCATAACTTTTTTTATAATAATGAACGTCAAGCCAATTCTAAATGAGTTGATACAAAGCTAATTAAGACTACCAGCTTTTAAGTTTATCAGTTTTTTCAGTATGAGAAGCTGGGGTGAAGCTCTTCTCATGAAGAGTCCATTGTGTTTTTCTAATCTTCTGTGTCCTCCTTGGTTACAAGTAACTGCTCAGAGGAGGGGTGGGGGTGGTGCTCAATGACGGAAGGCTTGTATCATGTGGATGCGCTGACAGTGTTGTAGTCATTACTTAGAATCGCTAATTGGGGAGACAGAATCTACGCACTATAGCTTTAAGTTATGTAAGCAAATTAAGTATGTTAGTATGTAAGTTAAAATAAGTATGTTTCTTACTTAATTTAAATTACATACGCAAGTTAAGTACAGTAAACGTTGACTTTTGGTTTCACTCGGGACACGAACAGTGGTCTCCGGTCTGTCTAGTCTATACATCCACCCTGACCTCCTCCCTATACAGACTATGTGGCTCTTCATACTACCCCATTTCACAGGGCTGTGATCGAGCAGTTCTCTCAGCTCAGAGCATCTAACATTGCTGCAAATGTGTTTACATTGAAGTTAGTTGAAAGCATGGTAGGTCTCATACGGCTGCTCAAGGTTGCCTTGCGCATCGTTATTAGACACAGAGGGGCGTGACACAAAGCGTAAGTATTTGACAACCTGGGAATGAGAATGGCCTAAAGCACCCTAGTTGCATGAAGTGACTAAAAAAATGTCTCTCAGTCACCAGGGTACGGTTTGATCCATTAGGAATAAAGACACAGTGTCACAGCATGACGTGACTGTATCTTGCCCATAAATCCTTAGTAATTTATGTAATGCAAAATAAAATAAAAACATGCAGAGTACAAGGCACTGGATTAAGGATTTTTAAGGAGCAGAAGAAGAGAGATTTCTAGTGACTTTTACGTGCCACATTTTTGTTTTCTTGAACCTCGACCTCAAGCACAAACTATAAATAAATAAATATACTATAAATAAATATCTCTCCACACCAGTGGGCCAGTCAGTACAACTTACTGCTGTCCAGCCAAACTTTATTTAAACCCACAGAACTTTGAGTTAAATTCTAGTGGAGATCCCAACGTTCCCAAAGAAACCAATATGTCAGGCTAAATATGTAATATTTCATGGAATGCTGCAGTCATAAAAACAGTCCAGACTACAGCGTGTTGAGTTTAAATATGTTTCAAAATGTATCTTTACCTCAAGACCAAGCATATCTTTCAGTGCACCACAACAAACTGCATCTCTTCTTCTTCTGGTTGAACTCAGTGGCAATTTATCTTGAACGTGTCTGTCATATTCCGCCTCTAGTGCACATCCAGGCTTCCTGTGCTTTGAGACAGTTCTGTGATTACACTGGACAGGCAATACTCTGCGTGTGCCGAGCTGCTGATTGTGGGAGGCGAGCAGAAGACATTTGTAGCAGAGGTGATTTACTTCAGTTTTCTGTCTCTGTGGATTTCTGTGGAATTTGTTCTTTCACTCACTCATCCGGATCTATGCGCCCTGCTGGAGCCCAGTCACTAATTCTAATCAAGGGCCCTATACAGCAAAACACGTCCAGTAGCACCCAACTGTGGAGATGCAATGCTCACTACCAACAGGAAACTTTAATGTCCTAAAGTCTCACCACTTGTGTAGTAAAATAAGTCAAGTTTGACCTAGTCTTGGGGTGGGCTCTAGCTCACCCAGTAAAAGCGTTTTTCCCCATGTTGGCTGTGTCCTGTGTCCTTCAAATCTGATATGCGGCCCTTTGCTGAGTGTCATCCCCCCATCTCTCTCCTCCTCCTATCCACTGTCACTATAAAAAAGCCCCAAAAATTATCTTTAAAAAGTTCGATCAAGTCTTGAATTGCAAGACCTTCCTACATAATGCTGCGGAGGAGGGTCTGGCTAGTCCACACGGTATTCAGGGATGGGAGAAAAATGTGCTCTAGTTTATTGGCATTTCTTTAAACCAGGGGTCTTCAACGTTTTCCAGGCCAAGGACCCCCAAACTGATGGCGAGATGGAGCGTGGACCCCCTAATTATATATATAGTATAAAATTGTGTTATATCAAACTGGTCCTATAGTCCCATGTGTGCATTGATGACTGAAAGACATCATCTGCCTCCATTTATCTGTTTACTACAGTGTGTTGAATTCATGTTAATGTGTATTTAAAGACATTTCAATTAGTGGAAAAAATTGCAGGGGGGGGAATATAAAAAAAAGTCTAATCAACCAAAACTTTCGCGACCCCCATGCAGTACCTCCTCGGACCCCCTAGGGGTCGCAGACCCCCTGTTTAAGACCCCTACTTTAAACTAATCACGATCGTCTTGGGCGGTGCTAAGCGTCAGACAGAGCAACGGCACGTCTGCAAAATAGCCTCAGGAAGGAACTTGGTGGAACAAAGTTGTTTTAGTTGTGCAACAAAAAACTCAGATTGGACAGATAGTCTAGCTAGTTGTCTGGGATTACCCTGCAGAGATCTGAGGAGCAGGTTGTCCTAATAAATCAACCGGTGTTTAAAAAACACAAAGAAAAGTGGAAGGTGGAGGACATCCAGCCAAAAAGGAGGGATATCCGGTGGCACCTGGACAATCCTGGAAATGAAACGTTGTTAATGTAGACTAAGTTTGACCTTACGCTAGTGTCTGAGGAAAGTTGTATCAATCTGTCTTCTTTCTGTGTGAGAGGCTCGAGCATCAAGCGTTGCAGAATATGTCTATTTCAGCTCATTTTAAGTCTTTACCAAACCCAGAGCTCCAGAGGAGCTAACGAGATAAAAAAAAAGGAGTTCAGATCCCAGGACGCTAATACTTGAAATCGAGCAAGTCAGCATTAAAAACTGCATCACTACTGTTGTGTCTCACAAGCTGTCGTCTCATGATGTATTTGTTTTCTGTCATTGGTAAAAGAGTTAGACTTCTTCCAGTCCAGTCTGCTGCTGTGACATGAAAATTAAAGATCTTATCCAGTGTTGCTCGCACAGTCGTATAAATAGAACAACTGCAGGCTATGCAGGCCTACTGGAGGGAAATTAACATCTGTGCTCGGACAATCTCAGGTCCCCGAGGTCTCCCTCCACAGTGGAAATCATTGGAAATAATTCCTAATAAAAGGAACTACATGAAATCTAAAGTTGTTAGGATTTCATGCTGATACGGCCCAGATTAGAGGAGGTAACAAGGTGACCTACCATTTGTCTCTGGTGATTACACAGGTGAGCCTCTCCCTGCTGTTTGTCTTCTTCAATTTGAACAGCAGAAACTCACATGAATTATTGCTGCAGCTGCAAATAACTTAGCAAAGCAATGTCAGGCAGCAGAGAAACCAGAAACTCCCAGTCCAGATAATGTCTCTCTTTTCTCCGCCCAGTGTCCATCTAATCTCCATTTTTCTGGTTTTGATTCTTATCTCCCTTTTTCTGGTTTTATTCGGTTCCTCAGTGTTTGGTGAATATGTGATACATCGCTTCAGGGGCAGCGGGGCCAACAACAAAAACAACAACAACAACAACAACAACTTGGAGTGTGGCAATATCAAGGGTCTAGGATTTGATTTGGATTGTGAGGCAATGAGGCAGAACGATCATATTTACTCTGCGGGCTGTGCAGGGAGGAAATGGGAGGATTTTAATCAAATGCAACACAACCTTTTTTTATTGCCTCTGGTAAGAAAGAAACTAATATTTAGAGAAGTAAAAAACAACAACCGACTTACTGTATAGAAGTTCAATACTGTGTATGCAGCATCACACTGCTACTTCCATACATAAGACTGAAAGTGTGGACATGTTGGGATATTTTTTATTTTATTTATTTCCATTTATTTGTGTTGTTTTAACCACTGATACGAGCATGCATTAAGATTCTACTGAAAGGAAAATACACAAATTCAACATTTAGGAAAAGCAAGCTCTAGGGGACTCAGTATTTGTGTGTTGAGTTTATGAGGGACTGTTGATCAAAACTGACATTTCTGGGGGGGGAAACAATCCCATTTTGCATTATGAAAGTCAAACTGCACACTTGGATAAATGATATCCAAAGACAATTTAAATATCTGAAATACATGATCATAGACTTGGTGATTTGGGTTTTAGGTGTAACTCCTTAAGAAAAGGTGTGTATGTATTTTAGGGATCAGATCATTTTAAAATCCAATTTCCAACTGGTATTAGGCTGCAACCTGTGTGTGAATAATGACACCTGATCATAGGCTTTAGCATTTACACTTGGTAATAATAATAACTGCTCTAATAATACCCCCCCGTATTTGCTCAGCCACAAATGTTGACAACATCTGGCTCTGCCCCTGGCAAACCGGAGCCGGTGATCTTCAACCTGGTCTGTACTCAATCAGGTTATATGTCAGGAAAACCAATGTTTTGCACCAAAGAAAATGATTTTATTTTTGTAATGTACGTTTAACAGGGTCATTCTTTCGAGATGAGTAAACATTGATGAAAGTGTGAAACTTAACATGTGCCTGCTTCAAATTATAGCTTTTTATTTGAGCATATGTTCTTTCTCCAGAAAGAACATCAGTGAATACAGCAACCGCCCAGACAGACATGATTTACAGATGTAAGCTGCTTTTGGCGAGGATTTTACAATCTAAATCTAAAATATCTGATCAAAAAGAAAAATACAAATTGACATTTTTTTGTTGCCTTTGTTTGCCTTGTTCAGTTGATGATGCTATAATATTGACTTAATATCTGAGCCTGGCTACCCCTACGGGCCTCAGTGTTATTCTCTGCCCAGACCTTAAATGTTTCAGTAGCAGGATTCTCTTTGAATAACTGGCTGGGAGGCAGGAGCGAGCAAGATATAGTTGTGGTCGGTCAGCGGTACCGCAGCCCTTACCTTGGATGGCAGCTGGATTCTCGCGATATCACACGGAATGTAAATGTAAATGTGCTGTATTTATATATTACTTTTCCAGTCTTAACAACTGCTCAAAG
>NC_045747.1:18455226-18466727 GCF_008692095.1 Etheostoma spectabile | reverse complement strand
TCTACAGGACACATTCACCATTCACACACTTTCATACACTGTGGCCAGGGCTGCCATACAAGGTGCCACCTGCTCATCAGATACACATTCACACACATTCACACTCCGATGCGCAGCACCGGGGGCAACTTGGGGTTCAGTGTCTTGCCCAAGGACACTTCTGTAGGGGCGGGGATCGAACCACCAACCTTCCGATTGGCAGGCAACCGCTCTACCACTGAGCCACAGCCGCCCATGCAGTCGTCTTCTCAGGCATAAATGGATGATGTCAGAGTGAGAACGTCAGAATGTTTTAGGTCCGAGATAGTTCAAGTGCCACCGGAAATTCTGCCGGATGTTCTTCATTTTGGCCGGATGTCCGTCACATTACGCTTTTTTTTGTGTCTGAATTTTAAACTCCAGTGGATTTCTGAGGACTAAGGTTAACTGCTCCTCAGATCTCTCCAGACAGCTACCTAGACTATCTGTCCAATCTGAGTTTTCTGTTGCCCAACTTAAACAATATTTGAATGAACGCACATTTCACCAAAACTAGTTGAGGCTAATTAGCAACAGTTTCCAATGATGGCTTCTCATATGGTTCTGTGTAACAAACCATATGGCGTGTCAGGTAGCCACGACGCAGCAGTGGGAAGGATCTGTGTTTCTGTGGGAACAGAACCGTAACATAGCACATACTCTTGCAGGTGGTAGACATTCACCTGGAGCTCATCCAGTTTACTACACAATGGACGTATATTTTCAAGGATACCCAGTGGCAGGTGTTTCCTTCCTGTGGTGTTTTTCAGCTGCTGCTCGGGCCGCTTTTCTATCCCCCCATCCTTAGTTTTCTCGTGTGTTTACATGCTCAGCATACTTTCCTTTTTTTTCTGATGGTGTATATTCCAATCTGTCTCCAGTTCCGCTGGGTTGCAAACTGAAAATAAATTAATGGTTTAATATTGGTATAGCTCTGTTTCATAGTGCTGACCATTTTCCTATCCAAACAGTGGGTGATGACAAGCGCAAACAATCAGTGCAGCTTGTTTCTGGTCTTAAACAAAAAGGACAAGGCCTTAGAAATAAACGTATAGTCACACTCACAATATCACAAAAAGTAGATGTGAAAAGGTTGCAAAAAATCTACGTAAAAAACAGCTTGTTTGCTCCCACAGGCTACAGATCCTCCTCTGAGCTTTCAGGCCTGATACAACACCTCTATATATTCCTGAACATAAAGTTTGAGGAGGGAAAAGTCTTTTACCAAAACCTGGGTCATTAAATTGTGGTTTCAGCAAGTTATTTTTTTTCCAACAATGTGACATGAGATTAAATGTGCACCTCAGTCTGTATTCAGAAAATTGGGATGGTTTCCATTCGTCTGAATCCTTTAAAGCGCAGAGACTTTTAGAACTACAGTTTCTGAGCTCTATATAATCTTGCAGTTGTGGTTCTTGTTACCGCTGCTGCACTTAAACAAGTAAAACTTGCAGCTGCTGACCTACGAAGAAGCTAAAACCTGGAATTTTCTTCCGTTAAGCAGATTTGACACGGGTGATCTGGTGGAGTCAGGTTCTGTCAATCACAAAAATAGCCGTATTGTTACAGTTGTTTTCTACAATAACACATGAAGTTCCGAATCTAGACGACTTCTGCTGCTTGTTTTGAGTTGTTTTTTCCCCCATCTCCAGTATGAAAGGGCAAACACATGAGCAAACTTGATTCTCTTTTTCTTGTTGCACAATCAAAAGAAAAATAAATTCACTTTGAAGACCACAAATCCATGAAATATTAACATAGATTCTCTAATGAATAGGAGCTTGAAAGGAACTCTCACAAAGACAGCAATCCTGTGTGTTGTGTGTCTAGTGAGAACATAGAAATCTGGTTGCAGTATTTCTGCTGATTTCACCTTTAAAACCAGATTTCTTTGTCCCTTCCATCAAATCAATAAGTCTCTGTCTATGATCAACCCACTACGCTACTTTTTACCTATTTTGGGTGACTACACCTCTTTTTTATAGAATTGTTTTGGAGAGGAAAATAAAACTAGTAGAATAACTAATAAAAAGAAGAGACCATCTTTGGTTTTGTTATGCCATATATTATGAACATTTATTCAAGATGGACATCAGAGATAATATCCTCAGGGAGTATAAGTCACACTAAATGATTTTAATATGTGTTTTATGTCTAGCCAGAGACGGTTTAGAATCGAGACGCCCCAACTCAGTCATTTCCAGTCTCTGGGCCCTATCTTGCGAGGAGGGTCTCGGTCCCAACACTGGTAAAGCGAGACTACAGGGACACAGAACAGCACACAAACATGCAAAACATTGAATTAAAAATATTACAATATTAAAATTGTATTATCGAGTTTTGGTGGCATAGTGCTTGTGCGCATAATTCCGCCGGATTTCACTCATTTTGGCCGGACAGCCGTTGCCTTGGGCTTCCTTTGTGTTAGCATTCTAAACTCTGGTGGATTTCTGTGGACTAGGGTTCGCTGCTCCTCAGATCTCTCCAGGGTAAATCCGGACTCGTACAACTAAAACATTTGAACAGTGCTTCTCTCAGTGCTTAGCACAGCCCAACCACTTGTGATTGGTTTAAAGAAATGCCAATAAACCAAAGCACGTTTTTCTCCCACCCCGGAAAGCTGTGTGGACTAGCCAGACCCTCCTCTGCAGTGCTGCGGTGGAGGATGGTCTGGCAATGTGAGACAAGTTACACATGAACACATTTACATATGTCCATCCATCCATCCATCCATCCATCCATCTTCATCCGCTTATCCGGTAACGGGTCGCGGGGGAAGCAGCTCCAGCAGGGAACCCCAAACTTCCCTTTCCCGAGCCACATCAGGTTTGGTCCATCGAGGCACCCGACCCCAGCGGTTCCTCCCTCAGGGCGTGGGCCCATGGGATGGAGAGAAGGGTACCACGTAGCTTCTTCGGGCTGTGCCCGGCCGGGCTCCGTGGCAAACCCGGCCACCAGGCGCTCGCTGACAAGCCCTCCACCTGGGCCTGGCTCCAGACGGGGGCCCTGGGCTTCATTCGGGCAGGGTCACTCCTTCTCTGCCTTGCATTCCATTCTCTGTCTGGCCCCTCACCCGAGACCACTTTGCCATAGGAGACCCGACCAGGAGCACACAGCTCCAGACAACACAGCCCTCAGCATCATGGGGACACACAAACTTCTCCACCATGGTAAGAGGATGGTTCCCGGAGAGGACATTTACATACAGTACATATGGATTTCTCCCGGGGGGTCAGAGCATAGGGAGCAACTTTGAAGTTCATAATCATTCCACAGGCACTTCTTTGATACTGTAGGTGGAATAACCATGCATCCACCCTCCGGCTACGAGCCCACAGCTGAAATCATCACATCTGCCAGTCAGTGCTGGGGAGCCAAAAATCCTTCTTCAGGCAATCCTGCACCATCAGGCGGATTACAGCCAAATCAACACATTCATAATTAAAGAGCCCAGAGGTGTTTATGTATAATATAGTAAAGCCTACACTCTCCGTTCTTTAAAAGTACTTGAAAGCAATACTTGACAGTACAGGTATTTTACCAGAAAATGACTCTGGTAGAAGTTGAAGTCACCTTTTAGAATATTACTTGAGTCTTAAAGACTTAAGACTTAAGTTTTAAATATCTGATATTTACTTTATAACAGTAAATATCATATCCAATTTAAAGTTTGACATCAACAGAGTAAAACAGAAACAGAGTTTTAATTTTTTTATGAGGAAGAATATTTCACTCCAGCTCTTTTGGAACTTGTTGCAGGCATCACATTAAAAATGAGTGAATATTTGCACATAATCATCAGTTTAAACATTAAATATCTTGTCTTTGTAGTGTATTTGATGTAATATAGGTTGAAAAGGACTTGCAAACTCATTGTATTCTGTTTTTATTTACGTTTTACACAATGTCTCAACTTCATTGAAATTGGGGTTTGTACATATTTAAATTTAGTGGAGTAAAAGTAAAAGTAAAAAATTTCCAAAAATATAAATGACATAGTAAAAATACAGAAAGGTAAAAATGCTTCCTTAGTACTCTAACAAAGGATTTGATCTTTGGTACATTAGAACACTGATACTCTTGCATGTGTACTTGACTTGCACATGCAAAATCCCCTCTAAATAAAAACCACCCCATCTCGCTCTGCTGCAGTAAAAGTTTTTGAAGCATATAGTAAATTTAAGCCAAGGACACAGCCGGGGATTTATGGAAAGGTTGAGATCATATCACCTCACTGTACGATGATAATACGCCTCCACCTATTCATCACCACAGCCAGGAGCCCTTACCTCAGCTAAAGTCTCCATTCATTTCTCCTCAATAGAAAGAGTCAGGTGGTGTTTTTTTTTTTTCTCATTTCTGATTCTTCCGCATGATAAATGAAAACTTCCCCGGCTCGGAAACACTTGGTTTCCCCGTGGATTTGTGTGTCTTTTCAGAAACATTTGTAAAGTGACATTTCTCACTCAGCAGACCCAAACAGCAAACTATGCGGATTGTACTCACTTTAAAAAAAATGAGATGTGAATGCTGTTATCAGGGATTTGTCTTCATGCCAACATGTTTGTGTTGGGTTAGTAAGAGAGCACAGCTCAGCTTGTTCTGCTCAGACACAAAGGTGAAAAGTGAAGGCTGAAAGACGGAAGTCATCAGTGCCTGAATTGGACAAAAAACAGGTGGCAGTTGGAGGACATGATCATCGTATGTGTCTTGGATATTGGTGACCCTGACTAGTTGACTATTTGATGATTCGAACTAAGGGGCGAGATTTGACTGCCAATCGCACAGTTGAATAGTCGCTGTGTCGAATGGGGTTATGAAAACAAAGTATAAATTGATTTTAAATAGAAGTGCTTGGTATTTTCCCCAAGAAATCATGATATATAGCCTATTTTGGTATGACTATCAGCCTATCAAGAATACTGTTAATAACAACTACAAGTAAGGGTAAGTACTGGCCCATTTCATGCCCTGGATGTCACATAAAATAAACAACCAACTCTCAATTCCTCAATGATTGAGTGCTTTGTTAGCCGTGTTTCCATTCAGCTGTCAAGTGAATTTAAAGTAAACTTTTGAAATGTTGCAAAAGAAGAAATGGGAATTAGGCACGTTTCCATCAACTGATTTGGAGCGAATAAACTACGCCTAACATACTGTGAAATAGCAACATGCAGCTACACCCTTTGGTTTTAAAACTTGTCATGAAGGCAGTTTTTTTTTTTTCTAAACCCTTTCAAGCTTTAGTTTTCACACTTCATCCAAAAAACACTGATACACTAAATCCCTGTAGTAATCTCTTTTTGTCTGCACCGAATCCCAGCCTTTTATTCTGAAATGGTGTGTCAGATCAGATTTGCAAACACCCTCCAAACAACTTAAGCACAGTTAAGAATGATCCAGTGCACAGATGATGAAAGGCATGAATATTCCAGATTTGAGGTATATGTCCTGTCGGAGAGGGGCGGACGTCAGGCTGAGGTCTTCATTATCTTATGAATCAACCACTCACGTATGTCAAAGTTAAAGAACATGAGGAAAATCCAACCTTTGTCTGCCTACCTTCAGCCCGAGGGGGATGTGTTTATCTCTTCACTGCATCTCCATACAGAAGCCCCTGCAGAGTGTGATTATCCTTTTCTTTTTTCTGCTCAGCAGCAGAGAAATGTTGTCACTCTTTCCCCGGCTGCTCTTTTCACCGCTGATTAGCATTTGTGAAAGAAGTCCGTCTTCTGAAGAGCGGAATTCAAGATTACAGCCCTCTTGTTTTAGAAAGGTGGGAATGTTCCACTAACAAGGACTGATGTAGCATGTTTTTTTTTTTCTTCTTCTTCTTATCAAGTGGCTTCAAGGAGCGAGGAAAACCTTTCTATGAAGCATGAATGCAGCAGGACTGCTCGCCGGCCTGCATGGGAAATCAAAGCTGCGGAGGTGGACGTGGAAGTGGATGTGGAAGTGGAAGGCTAGCTGAGATTTGACACAAAGAGATGTAAAGTGTTGGATTAACTGGGGTAATTGGAGCCCCTTAACAATGTGCTGAAGGAAGGATGTCTAACATGGGCCTCGCACTGATGGCACCAAGGATCCAGAAACACATTCACATTAGTGTGATACACCATTCAATGTGGTTCAGGGGGGGGGGGGGAAACAGATGAAAATATTTTGCATATTTAGACATTCAGACAGTCTTTTGCTATGCACTCATGTCACATTTCAGCCCAGTCTCATGGCAGTTTGTAACGTTATTTAATCTATTGATTCGTGTACAGGGACACAATTTTCTCGTTTTTTCTTTTTGTGGTGGTGAGCACAAATTTTAAAGGTCCCATGACATTGTGCTCATTGGATGTTTTTGTATAGACCTTAGTGGTCCCCTAACACCATATCTTAAGTCTCTTTCCTGAAATTCAGCCTTGTTGCAGAATTAGAGCCACTAGAGCCAGTCCCACAATGAACTTTCCTTAGTATGTGCTATTTCTTTTTAAAGATTTTTTGGGGCTTTTCTGCCTTTAATTTTTGACAGGAGAGTTAGGTAAGAAAGGGGGAAGACATGCAGGAAATTGTCATAGGTCGAACTGGAACTCTGGACCTTTACGTCTAGTGTGGCCCGCTCTACTGAGCCAACCTGGCCACCCAGTATGTGCCAGTATGTTCTGAGTCGGTAGCTTTTGAGGAGGAGGGGGGGAAAGGTGGAGGCTAAGGTGGAGGCTGGGGGTGTGGCCTTGACCAACTGTCCCTTTGCTCGTTTGAAAGTCATGATGTCTCTCTCTCTCATGGGTGGGTCAAATTCGCTGGGCGGGGAAAGCAGAGGCCAATCTGAGGTTTCGTTTTCTCAAAGGCAGAGCAGGATACCCAGGGCTCGGTTTACACCTGTCGCCATTTCTAGCCACTGGGGTCCAAAGGCAGTTTGGGGAAACGCAAATTACTGTTAAAAAACGTCAAAAAGTCAAATTTTCCTGCCATGGAACCTGTCAACTACTGTATTTTAATGGGAAGCATCTTCCGTTATAATTGCACAATTACGGTAGCGAGCAGTTTTGAAAACAGAAAATAGTTGCGGTGGTGGATGGGTCACACAACACAGGACTTTCACCCCGGAGACCGGGGGTTGCATCGTGTGTTCTTTTCTGAACCACAACCGTCCCATTGTTGTAGCGCATCTCGCGTCTAGCGGTCTGTCCCGTTGTTGTCGCCAGTGTGTGGCGTTTCATTTCCCGACTGAAACTAAATTTCAATAGGCTCACTAAAACCTCTCAACACCCTTAATAATGTCAAAATACAGTGTCATCCCATATAGTAAGGAAAGGTTTCTTAGTTTCCACAAAGTCAACGCCTTCAGTCAGAAACCTTTTACCAATGCCTAAAGATGAAGACAGAATGAAGAATTTCATTGGATCAGGGGAAATTGGTTTCAATGTTTGGTAAATTCCATATTTGCTACTTCAAGTAAGAAACGTTGTTGACGCCCTGGTAGGCTCATGTGGCTATTAATGACCAAAATGCTGTGTCATCTTATATACACACCCATTTTGTTTCTCAGTTCTTTACAACATTTTGGAGCTATATCCTTCATCATATCATGTTTTTTATTTATTATTTTATTGGTTTACACATATCACTACTACATATTTAAATACACATCAATGAAGGATCCAATGGAGAGATGGAAAAAAAAAACTCAGAGGGGGTTAATCTGGGCACTCTCCGATGCAAAATCCAATTAAATAATCAAGTGTAAAAGTATTTAATATCCTTTGTTTGAGAGCTTTCAAATAATCTCAATCACAGAATCAAGAGACAAAGTTTTAACCCCAATATGATCACAAAAGCCTGTCAACGCTCTTATTAATGTCGAAACTACATTTTCCTTAGTGCCCAAAAACTCAAGGTTTTAGGCTGTTAATTTAGAGACACTGAGTCTAGATACTACTTAAAAAAAATTCCATAAATCACAGAAATAACTGTCATGTTAATTCACAATTGAGTATTTAGCATATACAGATGAACAGCCGAGAAGTATATTAATACTCCAATTTGAGGAGTTTCTGTGTATGTTTGATGAAAGACAAGACCACATTTCAGTGAGTCAGGTAAATAGCATCAGAATTAGATAAATGTAACTCCAAGCAAATAAGCTTTTTTTTAAACTCCCACAAAAGTCAACTCATCAACCTGAAAGGCTGAATTTCTTATTATGGAATAACTAATCTAATCTAATTTATCTATTTTGCCAAAACAAACATGTGTGAAAGACATCTTGGAGTAGTTGAAGTTACTCCTCGATGACGTACACCTGGACTAATTGAGGTTAATTTCACACACCTGTTACCCTCGTTAGTGAGAGTACATATACCAGTAGACTGAGGCAGACACAGATGACATGTCTGTGGTTTGCGTAAATCACAAGAGCAAATCCAGACTAAAAAACAAAACACACTCCTTAAATTTACATATATGAAAATGGTCTTAGACTGCTTTCATCATAATTAAGTGGGTTAAAGCTTCTGTTTTGTTGTGGTATGGCGATGCCTTCATGTCTCTAGTGACACCCCGGCTAACAAGCTTCTCTGCACGGTCTCTCGCTGTTTAGCATAAGGGATGTTTTCAGACTATCATGTGTTGTTTCTTTGGTAAAATGGCCCTGGTGACATCATTTCTTTCTGCTGAGTCTTGTCTCAGTTTTCCCTGTTGATCTGTTCAACTCATCAGATGAACTCCACCAAAAGCTGAACACGGGATTCTGGATATAGCTTATTTTAAAATTCAAGGAAAAAAAGAAACAGCAAACACCTCCCATATGACTCGTTGCCTGAGAGAACACAAGACGTGGGTGTTTGGTAATGAGTACAACACAACACCAATTCAGCTATTTATCAAGTTAATAATGCACAGTGACAGAGCAGACACTATTAACAACACATTGGTGGATTTGTCTCAAAGTGGGCCGTTTGGTTAAACATTTGTTGCAAAAACATTGTTTTAAAATCAATTTAATCTTTTTCTCACTTAAAACTCCTCAAAGTTTCCCAGTCAGGAAGCTGCTTTATGCAGCAGCACACAATAAAATGGCATTCACACATGCAAATTAAGTGGGGGTGTGGCGATTATTATAATTTTTTTTTTTCCCTTTTCTTCATATTACCCCTTAACCCAATTTCCACAGGATGCGGAACGGCAGTGGATGCTCCGGAGCAGATACGCAGAACTTCTACTTTTTCCGGATGCCGGAGAGCTCCGCAGCTATTCAGCACATGGCAGGACAGGAAGTCGAGCACAGAAACAAATTAAAACATCCAGTTAATTTTCTAAGTAAAACACTGTGCTCACGGCGGATCTTATTTCCCTGCTCTACTCCGTGAAAAAACAGCACAGAGTTGCTCCCCCTCTACTCCTCTGGACGGAAACAAACTGTTGTTGGTGTTTGTGGTTCTACTCTACGTGAATCTGTTAGATCTCGTGGGTCCTTGTGACTTCAGCTGTCAGTCATGGCCGCAGCCGTTCCGCAACAAATCCGGACCCGGTGGGTATTGACGGACGGCTGAGCACGGAGCCGACACGCAGTGCAGCCGATTCCCAGCCGTTTGGGGAAATTAGGGGTTAGGCTATATCCACGACCTGGACGTGGGACATTTTCGGGATGAAAGTCATGTGGTGTTTGACCCATCCACAACCCCCCCCCCCCCCCCCCCCCCCCCCCCCCCCCCATCAATCTCCTTATGCGGATTTTTGGCTTTTCAGCACTGCTTGCTACCGTAATCGTGCGGTTATCAAGAAAGATGCTTCCCATTGAAATACATTTGTTAAAAAATTGTGCTCACCACCACGAACAAAAAACAAAAAAAGTTGTGTCCCTGGACACAAAGCAATAGATGAAGTAACGTCACCATTTGACAAACTGCTATGAGACTGGGCTGTACATTTGCATACTGTGAATCGTTATTTTAATTGGGAATCCGTTTATTGACTCGAATCTTGAGCCTAAAAATCAATGTCGAATGATGACATTTTCTGAATCGTGCACCCCTACATTTTAACCGGATGATTTTGATGTGCAATTTGCCATTATTCTCCTCCTGTCTTGATTTCTGTTCACCGGAACACGTCAACAATGCTCCAGCTAATTGCTACAAGCCAGCAGGCAGTCCGGTGCTGGCAGCTGTGTGCAGCAATGTCTCCATCCAGGGATTCAAAGCGCACTTTTATGGAATCACACAGCACATGGAGATGATTTGCAACAAAAGGCATATTTTTACATTGTTTGTGTTACATTTGCATCTGTAGTTTCTATAGGCTGTAACAAAAGCTAGTTGTGCCGTTCCACCATGGCGTTCACTTCACATTATTCACATCCTCTGGTTCCTCACTGATTCTCCTGCACAACACTTTGTGTGGTCTTAATGCACATATATTGTCTTGCTGTCTGTCTTCTGTGTTGTCCTACTGACTGTGTGCTTTACTTGTGTGTGTTGGTGTGAGTTGATTTCTCAGGAGCAGAAAGTGTGTGTGCTCCGTCTTTAATATGCTTTTGCATGTTTTACATGTGCTTATATTTGTATAGCACCTTTTAATGAAACCCAAGAATGTTTTACACAGGTACGGGGCGACAAACAGTGGGCCAACACAAACACGGGCTGAAAAGAAACAAGCTGTGGCTTCTGACATACAACCATGTCTCGCATTGTAAAGCTATTTTATGAATTAAATAAACATAACATACCTATTTAGGAGGAAGAGGGCCAATTCAGGTTTGGTTTTGATTTCTTAAAAATCCATTAATTGTCTCCATCCCGACCTACTCAGGGTTTTTTTGCCGTCTTGGTCTCCCTATTAGCTTTTAGTTGCTCTTTGATATCACTTTATCTTCTATGGCCCTGCCCCAATAACAGCCATAACTAAAATTTTAAATTTTAAAAATACTACTAAGCCTACACAAAAACATCTCCTGCTACCTTCTACCTGGCTGGATACTCAACAACAAACATACTCTGACCATCACAATGTGTTACTGTGGAGCCAGTCTACCTGTAAATCATTTTGTGATTTTTGTGGAAGAGGTCGGACCCGGGCAAGGCATTAATACAAACTTAATGTAAAGTAGTGGTCTTTTCACCTCATTTGCTGTTACAGGACATTTAGATGGCCAATGCAACTCGTCTTGTTTTCCGTTTAGCAAACGCTGCTACTTCTACTTTATTTACAGCCAAGTGCAATTTCTAATCAAACTAGTTGATTGGAAACGCTCCTAATGTGCATTTCAAATGTTAGCGTAGAATTTGCATTAAAATTGACTGGAAACAAGGTGATACGATCTGGGTCGATGTTAAGATGACCATAACGTTATTAGAAGGATTGTGGAGGAACCCAAACAAAAGGGAAACGAGGGTATGTTAAAATGAAGGTGATTTAATGACCACAATGGATAAACAAGTAAAACAAAGAGAGGTACTGGGGGTTGAGCATAAACAACAGAACAGAAGGGGCAC
>NC_045747.1:18454193-18455216 GCF_008692095.1 Etheostoma spectabile | reverse complement strand
ACCTTACAAAATATAACTTAACAAAAGACTAACCAACAAAAGTACTACATAAACAAAATTTAACTAGTAACTCTCACTGGATTTACAGTAATGTTTTCAGTCAACAGCCTTCTAACAATGATTACTAGAGCAAAAGGTTTCTAAACCACAATCCCTAGTACAATAGTTTCTCAAACATCAGTCTCTAGCACAATAGTTTCTCAAACATCAATCTCTAGCACAATAGTTTCTCAAACATCAATCTCTAGCACAATAGTTTCTCAAACATCAGTCTCTACCCGGACCGCACGGCAGACTGAACTAAACATTCAGCCGCCCGACTGGAGAATCACAGCGGTATTTGAAGTCTGCCGGGTTGATTGCAGGACGTCGATTGGCTGGGACCACGGCCGACGCACCAATCAACAACATGGCAAGGGAACACGGAAGTGGGCGGAGCCATCTTCGTAGGCCAATCCTCCTCTGGCAATCGCACATCCGGATTTGCATATCCTAAAACAATGTCCTTAAAGGCAGGGGCCGTAACACAAGGCTATTGATGGAGATGGTGTAACAGACCTGAAACATGGGGAGAGAGTTGTTCTTCGCCTTTCGGACTTTGGAAAAAGAAAAGGTTTCCAGCTTATTTACAAATCCATAATATGCTAATACAGTATAGGCGACATGAATACATAAATGTGATGACTTTGCTGTGTAAATATTACTTTGGACTGATGCAGCAGATGCAAGGTTATTGAGCTGGGATGCAAGTGCACTTTAAGTTATAAATAAATGCGTAGAGGTTTATTCAATGGGATTAAAATGATGTTGTGAGTCACTGAGGACCATCATGGATTTTTATTAACACATTCAGAGCCATAATTGAAAGGGAAACATGGAAATCAATACATTGGACTTGTTGATGGTTTTCTGGAACATAAGACACCTTACATTATAGTAGTGAGTCACTGTGGCCTGATTTCACAACACATTGCACTAATTAATATATGAATAGCTGGCTATTGCAGCAGGAAGTCAGTTTTT
>NC_045747.1:18453409-18454183 GCF_008692095.1 Etheostoma spectabile | reverse complement strand
TTTTTTTTTTAATAAGACATATATGCTGTACATGATGCTCATTATTGTACCAATGGTTCAATAAATACAATACGTGGATCAGAAGAAGACTATCTCCTATGCATTATTTCATTGTGGCTTGTTTTTAGTTAGTGTGCTTCAACAGGATGAACATCTAATGTGACTTCTGCCGACAGGAGAGGCCTCTCCTCCCCCATTTTGCAGGGCACAAGTGGTCAGTTATAGTTATGCAATTACGTTAGAATCAGATCAAAACTATGTTGTTTTTGTATCATAGTACACTTGAAAGATGACGCATCCCCTAACCATCCGATCACCTTTGTTGAGATGTACAGCATGACATGGGCCATATCAGACTCTTTTTAGGGGCTTTTGTAATATTAAAAACCAGCCAACGTGTCAAAATCTATCTCAGTGCTTCCATTTAGTTTGTTAACTTGTCTGTTAGTGACAGAGGACAAACTATCAACCGAAAAAAAAAGCCAATGCCATGCAAATGGAACCCTGTCAAGGAAAGGGTTAGCATGAACATAGTGTTTTACAATTGGAGGTGATTGTGTCAGAAGTTTAACCTTGGTAGTCCCAGAGAAGAAGTTGGTAATTTCATGGTGCAGATTAGAACCCAAATTGAAATATAAGATACTACAATTGTACGAGATTGGTCGTTATTACTGTGACTAATGAATTGTCAGGTTAAGTTCCATCATAGTGTTAATAGTGTCAAAAAAATGTTAGTTGATGTTCAGTAGCTAGCGCAGAGATTGTCAGCTAATG
>NC_045747.1:18441813-18453399 GCF_008692095.1 Etheostoma spectabile | reverse complement strand
GGTAAACCTTTTGTGAGGCACTATATCCATGTCACATTATCACTAGGGGCTGAGCCCCTCTAAAGGACTGATCCTAGAATCGCCCCTGCAGCATGAGGCTGTTACATCTTGTCCCTTGTGATTTTATCATTACTGCATGTGTACATACTGAAATTCATCAGGATCCCCCAACAGAATAAACCAAAAACCACATCTGAGTCAGTCACTCAAACATGAAACTGGGATTCTGGAGCAGCAGCTACAGTGTTTTTCTTCATGAACAAAGTGTCAAAAAATCAGAAGCTTGACCCAAAAAAAAAAAAAAGCTGCCGCATAATCCTCAGCCTGAGTGATATTTAGAGGAGAATTCTCATGATCCACACATTGCATACAGACTCCCATGGGAACTTTACTTTAGAAGTTAAGAATAAAGCATGTCAGGCATTTTTTACTGTCTCAGTATGGGCTCCTTAATCCTCAGTGAGTCTTTATCTGAATGTCTGGATAAATAAACAAGAAAGAAAGTGGGGGAAATCAATGTTAGTTTATCCAGCTCACCAAGTAAAAACAAATGATTTTCAATGCCGCCTTGTCTCGTCTTTCTGTTCTACGAAGCAGCAAGCAGGTGGGATTTGTGTGGCTGCGACTGCTTGTGAATATCAGAACAGCTGATTGTTTTCCCGGGTGGGGGGGAAGATCTTTACTTTATTCACATGCAGGGCCAGGTGAGTGCTTTCCCAGCCTCCTGAGGTTTTTTTCTCTCAAACAGTCTGTTAATGGCGAGCAGCCATGCTGGGGGGGCTAACCCAGGCAGAACCACAAGGAATATTAATGCCGCATTGCACCGCCTCTTGTTACCTCGCACAAAGGCTGCTTCAGAAGAAATGCCACTTTCACAGTATCCTGAAAGGTATCAAAGGTCTCACATTCTGTAGTCTGTTTGTGCTTTACAAATATGGATGGAGGTGTCTGAGCCGCCTGGATGAAGATGTAGATGTGAGGTGGCAGCTGACGGACAGCAGTGCAGGAGGAATGGTCAAATAAGCGGGGATAGATCATCTGCCCACAATTACCAAACTGTCCGTCTGACAGTGGCGTGCAGGCCAAGAGTCTGACCTCCAATCTGAGAGACTCAGGGCCCCGGTGCCTCCGTTTCTCCACCCCCCCCCACACACAAGTCCGCTCAGATCACCTCCCACTTTGATTTCTGCCAGAGCAGAACGGGGCTGCTCTCTGAATCAGCACTCAGGCAGAAAATGTGAGAAGCGGCAAGCAGGACTGCATAATTGACTTTGGACTGAAGCGGAGTTTTCAGGTGGAGGAGGTGTATCTGATTGGTGGCGTCCCGCTCTGTTCAGATCTGTCTCCCTTCATTCCCCATCAAATAAACAATGACAAACATGAATAACGCAGGTGCCAGTCAGTTTGACGATGTTATATTTTAATGACTTCCACTTTGATCCACAGTTATTTCTGGGTAGTCAGTATCAGGGCTAGATGGTGAATCCAAAGATGGCAGCAAGTTTTTTTTGTTTTGTTGTTTTTTTTAGCCTTAATTTAAAAAAAAGAATCCCTCGAGGAGCTTACCCATATTCAAACATCTGCGATAGAAGAAACAATGCACCATCTAAAGAAGTGGTAATGGTGTTTTATTCCAGGGAAAGATTAATCATCATCACAAGGCTGATTCATCCATTAAAAGGAAAAAAAAGTCTGAATTTGTCACACATCTAGTGATTAGTTGTCAAGTTGTCAAGATTTTGTGATACCAGCCACCAGCCAATACAATGGGATTTCATTTTCCGCATTGACCAAACACTTTCTGTTTTAAATTCAACTGCAGAGGTAGAGGTGTTCATTTGGCTGCATGTACAATGTACAAGCTAATCTTCAAACTGTACACTGGACCATCCCTGTTATGGATTAAATCATTAATTTTTAGCAAACGAGCTCAGCAGTGATAGAATATGTTACGCCGTGGTCGTAGAGGCTAAGCCCAAGCTTTAAGCCCCTGAGGTGCTGTTCCACGGGTAGAGTAACTGACACACTTTTCGATCAATTAAAATCCAAGTCGTATTTGCAGTTAAAACCTTTGGTTCCATTTATTTCCATGAGGTCTTGGTTGGGTTTCCAGACAAATCACTGCTTGTATGCAGGCCAGTGTAGTGTAGGGTAGTGTTGTGTAGGGTGTGTGCATGTGGTCATAAACTGTATAATCTTCCAGGTTGCACAAGAGGAATCAAAGATTGGTTCCTATTTATACCAAGGGCACTAGTTGGCTCTTAAACAGGTTGATTAATTAGCCTATAACTTAAAGATATGAAATCTACAGAAACATTCATGATGTGATTACAGGAGGTTGATAAGCCATTACAATTATAAAGCAAACTAGTGAACTTATGTTGGGAGGCAGGGCCACGGCTCAACCACGCCTCTGTTTACATGTCAAGACCACTTATAACCGTAGACTGTATTTAAAAAAAAAAGTGGCTTCACTTTTTGAAGCCTTGAGTTCAGCCGTCGCCATCTTGGTTTTAGAGGGACCATATTTGGATGAGAGGGCGGAGTGGGGACGAGCAAGGGGGGAAATCTGACTAAGAACCCAAGAACACCATGCTCAGCGCTGTGGTAGGAACTTGCCAATCCTCTCACTTTACGCTACAACATGGCAACATAACTTCCAGATTGAACATCAACTCGTTAGGAAAATGTATACTGAGATAATAAATCAAGTGAGAAGTAGGGTCATTTTTCTCATAGGCTCCTGCTGGCCATTCGAAGGAATGCAGGTTTAAGCATTGGCTTCACTTTTCAAGCCTGGAGGTTGCCACTTGCTCATGCGACAGGATGAGGTTTTCACCTCCCTCTTACCTCTTACCTGTGCACGTAAGCACACCTGGGGCTTGTCCCCTTTTGATTAGAAGCAGGTGGGGGCTCTATTTAAGCTTGTGTGTGTAGACTCGGTCTGCTTCTGTCTTCTCCTGTTGGGTGTGGAGACGTGTCTGGGTTGGCATGTTGTACGCTTTTTTTTTTATCCTTCGTTCTTTCATTGACTGGCCACTCGCGCTGCCACACTTAAGCCTGATTCCTCTATCCATACATCCAGATAGCAGTATTGCCTTTGAGTTCCATCTCCACTGTGCCGCCGTCGTCAGATCCTCGACATCCTATACTTCCTCATGTCCTCACTCAACAGTGATGTGATCTCTTAGCTTAGAAACGCAGTTGTGGATCTTTGAACTCAAGTCAACAAAATGATTCCAATCAGGGATAAAGGGATACGTAATGTCCTACTCCTCCTCTACTTCTCTAAGAAATGGCTGCTACAGTTACCATGGCAGTGGGGCTGGAAGAAGAGATTGAAGGATCACCAAAGTCAAGAGATTTCATCCTCTAGGAAACTAACGTCTGTTCCAAATTTTCTGGCAATCCATCTTCAGTCAGTCACTTTTTATTTTTTACATGAAATCATACAAGGTACCAACTCCAGTTCGTTGACATCCCATCAGCTCCTTAAACTTGTACATGAATCAAGCAGAACGTGGCTGTCAGATGGGACACACACAGTCACCCTGTTGTATGGCACCCAAGTCTCTGAGAAAAGACCCGTCGGCACCTGACATCCAGTAAACATCAAGTTAAAGTCAAAACGTTATATTCTAATTGCTGTTGATGCATGGGAGTAGCACACTTCTAATAGAGTGACATGGTGAAACCTCATTGGCGACTCTTAAACAGCCAATGCACGCCTCATTAGTTACCTACAAACTATTCACTAACCAAGCAAAATGCCTTGATGTTCTTCTTAGTTTACAATAAATGAACAATTGACAGACAACATTCACAATGTTAATTGCTGAGCAAGGTGACATTAACTAAGAAGTGATATGATCAGACAGGATTTAAAGAAACACCCAGGTTTGCCAAACTTAACTCGACAAAAAAACAAAGTCAAACAGTAAAATTATCAGTTTAAAGAAACCACTTCTTGGTTCAACTTTGACTTAATGTCAGTTTTACTTCCAAATAAAGCGGTCCGAGGTCTGTCTGCTTGTGTTTCTTGACACCTCGGACTTTTATCAATGCAGCCGTGTTGCCAGAGTTCAGCAATTACTTTGGCGAGTACAATGTTAGCATAACTAATGGAAATAATGGCCAAAACTACAACAATAAAGCTCTTCGATTGTAATAAACCTGCATTATCCTTTCAAGTTTCTGCCTGTTTGACCCCAAAAATTTTAAATGATATTTCCTCAGTCAGGAAAAAAAAATCAGGACAGTAAGTTGTGCCCTCAAACATGGAGCATTATGAATACACTTGAATTGTGCGTTCAATACTAGTTTCTGGTGGTCCATTGCTGGTTAAGAGATGACTAGGTTTGTCAATCCACCGTTCTGACTTATGCAACGCTCGTGTTAAAACCTATTTCTGCACACTTCCTGCTTATCAGTCATGCCTCCTCTGAACGGAGGAGGCCTTGGTGGCAGCTGAACGGACTCCCGGCTCCAGTAGCAAGGCATCTTACTGCTTCACAATCCAGAAAATAGGCTAATCGCCGGCCCACCGCTCAACCCACTAATCTCTAAAAACCCACATGTACTGAGGAGTTCTGGCACATCTTATCTGATGAGATGGGGGGGGTCCTCTTGGTGTAGAAGTCAGCACTTACATTTGGCCTTGAATTTAGAGTTGAACAATAGCTAATTGTAAATTTGACCATTTTAACAATAACAGGGAGGTAATGCAGGTTAGTGGTAGGCTATTCTTCTTCTCTAGAACTGAAAGGTCAGCTCCAGGAATCAAAGTTCAGTTGCCGGCAGCTACTATATATAGATGGCATTCTGTATGTCCAAGGCAACGTAAACAAACCAAATTTAAGATGCTTTAACAATCCCCATGCTGAGAAGTGACTGAGCCAGTGCCTTCAATATTTCGTAATGGTTTTAACAGAGCTGCCAATTACACACACCGGACCCCTCTCGGGGCTGAAATCCTTTGGTTTGTTTTTTTATCAGATTCCTGCAGCCATCGTTCCCCCAAGCAACAATAATATGTCACTTTTCATGAGCATTATTACCATGTTGGCTGATTTTCTTGTTTTCCTTTAGGCCCCAGTAGCTGGTTGATGTAAGCTCCGGTGGCTCGCTGAAGCCCCCATGAGGCTTGAAGTGGAAATGTTCACCAACGGTTTCACTTACTGTGGCCCCTGGACCTCCACTGAAGCTCAGATATGAAATGTTTCATCCCCTGACTGGATACATTTTGATAGATTTGATGCTGAAAAGCCCAGTGTGTGTCAAAAATAAAATCGTGTGACACTGCAACACCAGCAGTTTAGATTTGGGGAGTTTTTGTTAAAGAAATATGCCATTTTCTTAATTTTTTTATGCATTTGAAAGAAATACTACTTGTGGAGAAGCTTGAATGAATTTAATTTAATATAAAATGTGTTTAACAAACTGATAAGTTAAACTACCAGCTATTACAGGTTGGGGAAAAATCAACACAGTATAGCATCCATAGCAATAATATCCGTGGCAATACTGTGAAGATACACAGACGCCAAGTAAAAAGCTATTTTATATTTGTTTGTCTGCTTGACAATCCCATTTGGGAGAAATTAAATTGAAATAAGATGAACAGAGAAATGTATCTTTTTATAGATAACACAGATGTTGACAAAAGGTTCCTTTTGGGGATTTGAAACTTAAAAAAATTGAAGTTGAAAAAACTGTAATAAATTGCAATATATCACAATATGTTTAAAATCGCACTACTGTGATCTTGTATGGTGAGGCCTCTGGTGAATCCCACCACTACCAGCTATGATGCTGTGGGCCTACTGAACAGGACCTATTCTCTATGCATAGGTGTGTTGCATGGGCGGCTGTGGCTCAGGCGTAGAGCGGGGGCCAGGCGGATGCAGTCACATGTCAAAGTGTCCTCGGGCTAGACACCGAACCCCGTAATGCTATAGGATCGTAAATGAGTGTGAATGTTTATCACCTGGGCCGGCAGCATCGGCCATTGTGAAATGGTTCATGGTTCCCGTACTATGTTAAAGTGCTTTGAGTAGTTAAGACTAGAAAAGCGCTATAGAAATAGTCCATTTAAATTTCCACAGGACACTCCTACCACCTGAGTGATCAGATCACCTGAACACTGTGTGCTTTGAGTTAGTGTGAAAGCTAGTTAGCAAGTGAGCTTGTTAAAAGTAACTGATACAAAGTTGAAAGGTCTTCTGTCAGTCCAAGTGGTAGTAGTATCAATGTAAACTGGATCAAATCTTCTGAAAACAGCCATGCTGGTGGCGCTGTGATATGCAGCTACAGTGGTGTGAAAAAGTGTTTGCCCCCTTCCTCATTTCCTGTTCCTTTGCATGTTTGTCACACTTAAGTGTTTCGGAACATCAAACCAATTTAAACAATAGTCAAGGACAACACAAGTAAACACAAAGTGCAATTTGTAAATGAAGGTGTTTATATTAAAGGTGAAAAAAAATCCAAACCATCATGGCCCTGTGTGAAAAAGTGATTGCCCCCCTTGTTAAAACATACTATAACTGTGGTTGTCCACACCTGAGTTCAATTTCTCTAGCCACACCCAGGCCTGATATTGCCACACCTGTTCACAATCAAGGCATCACTTAAATAGGACTGCTTACACAGTAAGGTCCACCAGATCCTTAAAAGCTACACATCGTGAGCCTAGAAGACCAAAGAAATTCAGGAACAATTGAGAAAGAAAGTAATTGAGATCTATCGTTCTGGAAAGGGTTATAAAGCCATTTCAAAAGCTTTGGGAATCCAGCGAACCACAGTGAGAGCCATTATCCACAAATGGCGAAGACATGGAACAGTGGTGAACCTTCCCAGAGTGGCCGGCCGCCCAAAATTACCCCAAGAGCGCAGCGACGACTCATCCAAGAGGTCACAAAAGACCCCACAACAACGTCCAAAGAACTGCAGGCCTCACTTGCCCAGTTAAGGTCAGCGTTCATGCCTCCACCATCAGGAAAAGACTGGCAAAAATGGCCTGCATGGCAGAGTTCCAAGGAGAAAACAACTGCTGAGCAAAAAGAAAATCAAAGCTCGTCTCAATTTCTCCACACCATCTGATGATCCCCAAACTTTGGGACAACATTCTGTGGACCGATGAGACAAAGTGGAACTCTTTGGAAGGTGTGTGTCCAAGTATATCTGGCGTAGAAGGAACACTGCATTCATAAAAAGAACATTATACCAACAGTAAAATATGGGTGGTGTAGTGTAATGGTCTGGGGCTGTTTTGCTGCTTCAGGACCTGGAAGCTTGCCGTGATAAAGGACTATGAATTCTGCTGTCACTAAGAGATCCTGAAGGAGAATGTTCGTGTACTCAAGCTGAAACGAACTTGGGTTCTGCAGCAGGACAATGATCCTAAACACACCACAAGTCCACCACCGAATGGCTGAAGAAAAATAAATGAAGACTTTGGAGTGGCCTAGCCAAATCCATCCTGAATCCTATTGAGATGTTGTGGTATGACCTTAAAAAGGCCGTTCATGCTCGAAAACCCTCTAATGTGACTGAATTAGGACATTCTGCAAAGATAGGGGCCAAAATTCCTCCAGGACGCTGTAAAAGCCTCACTGCACGTTATCGCAAACGCTTGGTTGCAGTTGTGCTGCTAAGAGTGGCCCAACCAGTTATTAGGTTTAGGGGGCAATCACTTTTTCACACAGGGCCATGATGGTTTGGATTTTTTTTCACCTTTTAATAATAAACACCTTCATTTACAAATTGCATTTTGTGTTACTTGTGTTGTCCTTGACTATTGTTTAAATTGGTTTGATGTTCCGAAACACTTAAGTGTGACAAACATGCAAAGGAACAGGAAATAAGGAAGGGGGCAAACACTTTTTCAGACCACTGTATGTTCACCAGATTAGACCTGTTAGCATTTGCTAATTAGCACAAGTGCAACTGAGGTTAATGGGAATGTCAACCTAAGCATTGTCTTTTTCTTGAATCAGTTTTATCCATTTGTTTAGTGGTTTTAACATGAATTTAAAAGCTTAACCATTATATACACATCTGATGCACTGCTATGCAACAATGGTAATCTAGAGTGTATGATCCCTGTTAAATAAACAGGACATGTTTTAGCTGATAATGGTACTATATGGAAAGAAAAGGGATCACCAAAGTCTTCACAGTTCACTTGGAGGGCAAATCTGGACCAAACTTCATGAAAACCCATCCAATGGTAGATCACCATGACTTAATTTTCATCTGTGTAAAATATGTATTGTAGCATTATCCAACTATACAAAAAAATGTATAGCTTGGACAAAATTGTATGGAGCTACAGACTGTGTGGTATTGCTTTATTCTATTTAATGAAAAACAAACTATATTTATAGCTGAGCTTTGTACACTGCAATACAAGGAAATATACATGATTTTTCTTCAATCAAACCACACGAGCCAAATAAAAATCTAACTTGTTTAAATAAGAGAACTCAGGATGCTCTCAGTTATAAGTCCATTTGTTTTAAACAGTGTTGGTCAGTCAGGCCTCAGCTGGTCTTCAGCCTCTTGGTCTGTGCGCTGTGTGTCGCTGCCTCCTCCTGGTCTCTTTTGGCACCTCGGCCCACGTCGGTCGTCTTCTGCTCAGTGCTCCCCTCAGAGCTGCTGCCTCTCGGATTTCTCAGCTCCCTCCTCTCTCGCCTCTCCTCCATCTCACCGATCTCCTCGGCGAAAAGAGTTTTAAGTGCGGGAATGAGCCTGGGCAGGACTTTAAAGTCTCCAAAGCCAATCTGAGCAAAGAGGAAATGGAGAAAATGGTCAAGTGACGGTACCAGGTCTGAACTTGTAATGCTAATAAAGAAGTGAGGCTCATAAATACTGTGGCATATCTATCTCACAACCAATGTATGTTCAGCCTTGCATCTGAAAGGGAAACTTCTCTATGTACTTCAGGACAGGGACTCAGCAGTGAACTAAAACAATAAAAAGCTCAGGAGAGCAGCTGTTCAACCAAACGTACTGCTGCAGTCTCATTAACACAGCATTCAGTGTGTGTTACCGTTGACCCGTCTACAGTCTAAACTCTTGTCTGAGTTTCTTTAAAAATCAAGGCTCAAAAATGTTGCCACTGCCTTTTTATTAAATCATATTTGGAACTAGTCCTACTTTAATATACTGTAAATGTTAATGTTTACACCATTTTATTAGATTTTAGCTACTTCTTTCTATTTTACCCTCTTTTTTTTTTAAATCACATCTCATTTTATAACTCCTTGTTCGTCGCATTTAAAGCACTTTGAATGCCTTGTTGTTAAAAAGGTTCAATACAAATTCACTAGCCTCATCCAAAAAACACCTTAAGATGCTCAAATTACGTGATATTTAAAAATATGTCAAGTCTTCACAGCTGAACAGAATAACTGAGAAAGATTTGAAAAGGCAACATGTTCCTGATGGATTTCAACGTTTTTATATCTATATCAAATGAACACACACTTGATCAAAGTTCTTTTCATGAAGTTTCTTTCAACTTGTAGCTAGACAATCCCCACTGAAGGCATTTACCAGGTCTGTCAGGCTCCAACTAACAGTCTGTGAGAGCCGCTTCTGTTTTTCTCAGTATTTCAAGTACAGCCCCTTAAGTACAATTTCTAAGTACTTGTACTTTGAGTGTTTCCATTTTCTGCTACTTTAAACTTTATACTTTAATCTTTCTTCCTCTACATTTATCAGACCACTCTAGTCACTTGTCAGATAAAAACATTACCTAAAACATTAGATCCATGTGTACTATACAGTGTACATTGTCTACAAATTCTATTGAGAACTTGTAGCTAAAATCAGAACTAGTCTGTATTAGATTAATCCAGTAAATCAGAATACTTTATAACATTGATGTGAAAATCCTGTAAATAAAATGTTGCCTTACAGCAGAATAAAAGTAGTTTTTTTATATCAGATATTACATGTGCATGAACATTGTTGTCCAGTGATAAACGTACTCTCATGTGGTCGAATGATATGCCCACTCTGTCGTTGAAGTCTTCACTGAAGAGAGGGATCTTGGCGTAACGCTGGCTGAAGTGGTTCAGCATGATGAACTCGGCGTTCATCCTCATGCCGATGCCGATGGCCTGGGAGGTTGTGCTGTCAGAAAACATGAAGCATGAAGTCAGAGAACTACTGTTTTCTCACTAAAACTGACTCTAAAGAGTTTCAGAGGGAAACTGTTGAGGGGAATATTGTTTTCTGTTGACATTAAAAGATATTTTTGTGAAGACAGACTCCCTCTGGCACCATTAAAAAGGTAAAAAAAAAAAATCAATGTCAATATCTGTTAAAAATGTTCTTTCCTTAACTCGCCACAATGCACTCAAAAACACAGCCGATAAAGTGCATTTCTTTTGTTGACTCATAGAACTTTAACTGCTTTTTTCCATCCTTTTTTAAAGCCCTGCAGAGGTAGTTCACGTTACCCACCTATGTCTTTTCTCTACAGCTTCCTCTTCCAGCCCGTCTTCAAGCGTGGCCTCGTGGATCAGTAAGGTTGCATTATCTCCTGCCCACAAAAAAAGTAAATAAAATCAGAATAAGAGAGAAGCACTTACAGCCTCTTCCTGCCCCGCAGGAAATCGATCAGGTAGTCTGCGTTATCAAGAATGGGCCCGCCCTGTTAGTCTGCTGAGCCGAGCCATCTATAACGAGCAGGCAGGGGATACACTCGCTGTCTCTGGGAGGCTTTGCTTGGACTGAATCCAGTCAAGCAATTTAAGAAGAGTCAATGAAGTGGGATCCCATATGAACCATTAGAAGAGCCTGCCAGCTATGAGAGTGATCGAAAGCATTAGGAAATATTGGATAAATTATTTAGATCCAACCGTGTAGTCAAGCTGCTGATTACTAATCTCTGTAAGAGCAAATTGAGCGTGCGCGTTTAAATATTCCAAACTGTAAGTAGTCTGACTAGATACACTTGAATGACGTGGACTAATTATTCCGAGTGGTACTAACCGGTGTGTACGAACGCGTCGCAGGGCATGGTGTCTCCAGAGAAGGCCAGTTTCCATCCTGAGCGGTGAGTGAAGCTGCAGGCGAAGGCGTTCTTACAGTGACGCACCATGCAGGTCTGGAACTGAGAACAAGAACAAACAAAAAAAATGAGTACATTTAGGGGGGGAAAAAAACTGGTAAGCCTTCAATATGGAAAGGATTTATTGTTAAAACACCTTTTCCAGATCGTTCCTCTTGAGCAGCGCTTGGATGAACGACTTTGTCCTCTGCTTGGGCACCTCGGCACCGTCACACAGAACTTTGTTAGGGATGAGGCTGAAGCACAGAACAGATGATATTAAAAGACAAAAAGACCACAGCCACAGTAGCCTGCTCCCAAAAACCTTTGCGGTTAACAGGCAACAATCATGTTAGCAGAATTAAATCTCTGTACAGTCAGAGATAGGAAGTAACTAAGCACCTTTACTCAAGTACTGTAGTGAAAAAGGGCTGTACACGATAATCAGAATACTAATACAGCAGCAAACTAACTTTTTTTGCTATGGCATCCTAAGCAGAGAAGAAGTCCCACTTCCCGTGTGTGTG
>NC_045747.1:18437175-18441803 GCF_008692095.1 Etheostoma spectabile | reverse complement strand
TGTGTGTGTTGTAATCCAAACTTCTGTTTTTGTTTTGATAGCTAGTCCTTTCGGGCATCATGTAAGTGCATGTGGCCGTGAACAAGCGTTGATGTCTCAGGGACTGGGGAACAGTCTGTTATAGCCGTGTGAAAACAATCCAAGCCCGCTGGGCTTTTTTCCCAGTATTTCGAGTACAGCACCTTTTATGTACTTGCACTTTATTTGAATATTTCCATTACCTGTTACTTCATACTTTACTTTTAACTCCAGTAGACTTATCTGATGGCTGTAGTTACTTTTCAGATAAAAGCTAAACCTAAAAACACAAGCTCCATGTGTACGGTGTTGCACTGAACAAATATGTACAGAGTTGTATTGTAGCACATTTTCTACAAATTCTATTGAGAACGTGTAGCTAAAATCATAACTGGTCGGCCTTCAAATATCCAATATTTCATACCATTGACTTAAAAATCCTGTAATATTCCTACAATACTGCCATAAAGCAGAATAAAAGACGATTAAATAGACCAAACTAAACTCTGCTGAGCACACAAACACATCCGTAGTCTCAGAGCATGAAGGTGAAGTCTGTGTTATCTTAAGCTGTCTTTGTGTCCACATACTTGATGTGATGGAGGATCTCCTCGCAGGAATCGTGATACTGGTTGAGCCAGGTCATGAGCTGGACCGGGGCCACCAGGAAGATGGGGCTGAACGCCTTCCCTAACGTTGTCTAAGAGACAAACATTTTTTTGTATGACAAATTATTCCAACATTAAATAGCCAAAGGAAACATTGTATTAGGATTTAAGTCACCACTTCCTTTACATACCAGTAGAGTTGTAATAAATTCAAAATGTTGCTGTACAATTAATAAATTCTCAGAAATAATTGCAATAAACAATACAATTGTCTTTAGTCAAATCAAAGTATATTCATTCATTTATTACTTGTTCAAAAGAATTTAGAATTTCCAGGATACCATCTTTGGCTATATCGCAGTCATGTGACCCATATATTATCATCACCTACATTATCATCAAACATTTGTCTAATTGTATCCTCCCTTGTCATTTTTGTAGCTATGAATATGTATAGGGCCAAGTTGATACTAAAAATGTATGGTCCAACCAATAATCCCTTATTTGCATATCTTAAAGTCAACAATTACCAGTGTTGCGCATTAAGACCTTAGCTAATGTTAGCAATTAATTGTGGTTGGACAAAGAAACCTTGATTATGTTAAAAAAAAATTAGACAATTATGTAATAATTGTTGCAGGCCTACATACCAGTGCTCTTTCCCTCTGATACAGCAACATGAGCAGCCCCTAATACAAAAAGATTGGTGGTTATTTTTGAATCAGGGGACTTCACATTTGAGATGTTATGGCATTTCCTATTAAACCACAGCATGGTAATCGTACATAGCTGCTTACTGTGTGGTGGTCAGCATGCATGTGTGAAATGAAGACAGTGGAGATCTTGGACAGAGCATGGTCCACAGCGTCCCCGTAGTGTCTGCAGAGCTGACCGAAGGTTCCCTCTCCACAGTCCAGCAGCACGGACTGACTCGGGCTACACGCAGCCACAAACACAAGACCCACTTATTGTAAACTGAATGGGGGCATATACAAACGCTTTTCATTCGTGTACCCCCCACTATGTGCTTCAGTCACATTTTGACTGAGAAGGATTTCCAGGTGCAAACCAACTAAATACATCCTTATTTATTACCGTCTTAACTCTACTGAACCCACCTTTACGAGCACGGTTCAAACCTAGCACCGCAAACCACATCCCCCAAAATGATCCCAGTTAAATCCACACCTCTCCAAATGGTTTCAACATTAACAGGACATTATGACTTCAATGTAATGAGGATCTGTTGCAGGATTGGTACATTGGACTGCCTTAGTTTTAGCTTGGTGTACCTAATAAACTGGCAACTGAGTGTATTTCCATTTGATGGAAGGGTTCACTGATCAGTCATCATATAGCATCAGTAAAGACTGAAGGGGAAAAAAAATACAAAATGTATAGGAAGTGTCAAAATATGCAATTTAATAAAGAAAAAAGAAGTTTACGTTGATTATTTCAAAACAGATTTTGCCAGATTTTATGTTTCAATGCATTAAGACATTTCTTCCGATCCTGCTCCAACAAGATGGAGGACAGCCTTCAATGCAGTTTACTGTGAACTGTATGCTCTCCAAAAATAACTCGCAATGTGCTTCTGGTTATTCCAGAATATATATGTATACACTTAGCTTATATTTAGTGTAAAGATGTTGTGTTGGAAGTCACCAAAGTGATCTAATTAAATTACTACTAATAAGTGAAATTATATGTTAATGATGAGGATGAGTTGTGCTTGAAATGGCACATTTATGATATTTATTATTGTCTCCTTTTCATTTAGTGTTATGGGAACAAATTAACAAATATACAAATTAAAAGCATTTTAAATTGGATCTCTTTCCAGTCAACGTGTGTGTGTGTGTGTGTGTGTGTGTGTGTGTGTGTGTGTGTGTGTGTGTGGTGGGTGGAGTGTGAACCTGAGATCCATACCTGATATTAACTAAAGTGCCACTGACGTTTCGGATCTTCATCGGAAGAGCTGATCCTGTTCCCAAGAAAACCACCTCTGGGTATTTTTGTCTTTGCCCTGTTGTGGAAAACACAACCACATTTCTACAATGACACGTTATAATTTAGGTTGTCTTCACATCCATGAAGGACCATCCACTTAAAAAGAAGAAACATTTTTTTTGGCTGTAAGATCTAAAGAGGGGAACTCACCAGAGAGCTCTGTAGCATCGGTGGAGCAAATCTTCCTGCACTTGTCCACTTCTTCCAGAAAGTTTGGGACCTCAGAAGCCTCTTTCACAAACTCCGCAGCGTTGCAGGAGGGGATGGCGTCTCTATCGAACGAGATACAGAGTCAAGAAGACACACACCACTGCCTGCAACAACACTGGCGGGGAAAACAAGAATTCTATCCACATCTGACCTTGATGCGCAGTACTACAGTACTTGACAGAAACGGTGAAGAAAAAACACTGACATTTGAGGTCAAAAAAGAAGAAAGAGGAAGAAAGCGGCTGAGTGCAGCAGCCCATTCCAGATTGTTTTCTGTGACAAGGCAGCGCTCGCAGCCGCAGAGTAATGTTGGCTAAATTGGGGGGGGATTGAAGGACAAACTAACCTTTGCCACTCCATTACAGGTCTGAGCTGGAACTTGAGCAGACACTCGGCTCTGACGTTGGGGACGTGCAGGGCAGCCTGAGCCTCCTGGGGAATAAAGACAAAAGTTTTTGTTGTTTTCTTACAATTACTTTTTATGGACCGTACTTGATTTATCACTTTAGGAACTCCTACTCAAGTCATGTTGAAATATAGTTATGAGAGCCACTGCAGTCAATATTAGAATGATAAAACTGTATACAAAAACATAAATAGCAAGTGGGGATGCATATAAAATAGTGCACTGTGGTAAAGACCAACATATACTATATTTGCTAAGAGGAAACAAAGGAAATCAATTATCACTGGTATATAAAGTTATTAAAGCTGCAACTAATGTTCTTTGTCATAAATTAACTCTAATTATTTTACCAATAATGTCATGATAAAATCAGAGTCCATGGTGACGTTTCCAAATGACCAACAGTCTAAAACCTAAAGAGATTCAGTTACAGCACATCTAAATACGGGCTGGAACCAGTGAAGGATGATAAATGACCTAAACAATAAGTCGATAAGAACTGATTTAAAAACATTTATCAACTGCCATATCAAGTGACAAAAGGATTCAGCTTTAAAAAAAAAAAACATGAGTAAGAAGGATATAATGTGAAGAAAAATTGTGCTTTTTGGATTGTTTTATATAGGCCTTAGTGGTCCCCTAATACTGTATCTGAAGTCTCTTATCTAGACTTTAGTGATCCCCTAATACTGTATCTGAAGTCTATTTTATATAGACCTTAGTGGTCCCCTAATCCTGTATCTGAAGTCTCTTTTATATAGACCTTAGTGGTCCCCTAATACTATATCTAAAGTCTCTTTATATAGACCTTAGTGGTCCCCTATACTGTATCTGAAGTCTCTTTTCTATAGACCTTAGTGGTCCCTATACTGTATCTGAATTCTCTTTCTATAACCTTAGTGGTCCCCTATACTGTATCTGAAGTCTCTTTTATCCGACCTTAGTGGTCCCCTATACTGTATCTGAAGTCTCTTTATATAGACCTTAGTGGTCCCCTAATACCTGTATCTGAAGTCTATTTTTATATAGACCTTAGTGGTCCCCTAATACTGTATCTGAAGTCTCTTTTTCTATAGACCTTAGTGGTCCCCCTAATACGTACTGACGACTATTTATCCAGACCTTAGTGGTCCCCCAATACTGTATCTGAAGTCTCTTTCTATTCTATAACACTCTCTCTAATCTTTGTCTTTCTATTCTATATAATCTTCTATAACACAGAAATTATTGACTGCATCTAACTTCAGTTCGTAGAGTAACAGCGTGTGAGGCGGAGCCTGCTGGACCCATTAATAATGAGTCAGCCGTCTCTCTCTGAGTACGTCCATCGCACTCCCCCTCACTCCCTAGCTCTTTTAATCAGTTATTGTTGAAAA
>NC_045747.1:18424953-18437165 GCF_008692095.1 Etheostoma spectabile | reverse complement strand
AAGGAGCTTTTTCAGAGATACATTTTTTTTTTTTTATATATATCCTAGGCTTTTTATTTCAGATAATTTTCATTTACATGTGTTTCAATTGTATGTACTGTATGTACAACATACAACTTCAACATAAGAGGAATGTAGCATAATATGGATGTGAATGCAGTTATAAATAGCCTACGTTACTATAAATCTGTTTTGGTTAAAATCAACAAATAATCGTAATTATCATTTTGGCCGTAATTGTGCAGCCCTAGGGAGACGCATATTAATGTTATATGTTAAAACCTCAAAGTGAAATATTCATGCCATGGGACCTTTTTATGTATTTAAAAAGGAAGCAGCTTAACGCATTCAGTGAGTTCTAGTGTCTTCCACCTTGCAGTCCTGCAGCAATAATGTAGCCAGTATTAAACCAAACTGTGCTTTGGTGACACCCTGTGGTAAAAGATGTTTTATCAAGGTCTGTTCTATCCATTGTGTGTCGCTAGCACTTCTTTCCTGTGTAATAGTATCTATGTATAATTGTATGAGGAGTAATAATTTGTCTTGTGACCCCACCTGTGCTGGATCAATGGATGGCATTTACAGAAATAAAATACTGTGATGCATGTGTATGGTTTTGTGGTACCTTTGTTTTGTAAGCCTTGAGTTCTGGAAAGATGTCTGGATGAATCATGTTCAGTTGAGCTTGGATCTTGTGACTTCGGACATTATGGACCGTACAGACTTGTTCGTTAAGGATCAGGTGTTCAGTTGTGGATGGAAAGCTGCAGAAACACGCAGAAAAACTCTCAGCCTTGGTGTGTTTAACTTAAGGTAGCTAAGACAGCTGGAATCTCTATGGAGACTGGTTTCAAAAGCGAGAGATTACCAACCTCTCCATCCACTTCTTGTATTGATCTGTTGTCAAAACAGAGTCCGGAGTCATGTGAACAATCAACGCAGCAGGGTCCTCCGTCCCGCCTAATTGGTATCTAGAGGGGATGACGCACTCAATTTAAATGCATTTGTTTCAGGTTTCATATATAACAGATGTAGTATTAATGAGTTATTTAAATGTACATCACAGCTACCTTCTCAGCTGCCGATTGGTGCAAAGAGCTTTGACAAACTCTTCAGACGGACACTCGACGATAATAAAGACTGGTCCTGGGTCAGTGGGAGTACAAACCTGCTCCGGCCGGATCTGTAAGACAACAGAGAGAGAAACTGTTCAGAGCTGCAGCCTAATAAATATAAGAACTTTATTTATTTGTAAATGTGTAAATGCTATAACAGTGGAAATAAAGGACATATAAATCAATGCACAGCAAATCAACACACATACCCATTTATACACAACAATTTAATAGTGTAAAAAGAAACATAGGTCAGCTCTAAAAAGACACAAAAGAAGGTGCAATAAGTAAAATAAAGGAGTTTATATCAAACAGAGCAGCTTCGTACAGCACCTCTTTGCCCTCATACGTGACACTTTTCCCATCCTTCAATGCTGCTATGAGTGGACCGATTGCTGCTGTGCCTCTGTGGGGAAAAAGATTAAATTAATTTAGTTCTGTCAAACGATTAAAATACTTAAATTGCATTAATATCATAGTTAACTCCCGATTAATCAAACATTTTTATCCTAAATGTCCCTTGATTTCTTTTGGTCCCATTTTTTTTTTCTCATTTTAATGCTCTTAACATGAAAAAGTGGATCAGCTTTCTTTGTGCAAATGTTGTTGTTTTTTTAATTAAAAACATTGGCATATAGCCTACTGTAGTGTTAAATTTCACACATGAAATTCTGGAGCAAATAATCTCACACAGCGTAACACTGTTCATCAATAAGACGACGACACACATAACTTTGGCCTTGTCAGTGGAACCATTTGGCTACTTTTAATAATAAACTTTCCATTCCGAATCTTATTGGCGTCCATGTCATTGCCTCGCGCTGGCCATCCACTCAAAACGTAACGTTACAACTCTTTGGTCGCCTCGCCGGTCCAAAAGGCGTGTGTGCAGGGTGCTTGTTGTTTGGTTTCTGGTCTAGCTAGATCCGGTGTGGTGTTTTTCTAATGTTACTAGTTGTTGCAACAGCATGTGAAAAAAACTACAAAGTTTGCTAGGACAAAAAAAAATTGACACCGTTAAAATGGATTTGCGTTAACGCGGTTAATGAGTTTAACTGACAGCACTAGATTAATTAAAATTACAAGATCTGGATTTGTTTATTTACAGTATTAGCAAGTAATATCATTACGATGTTCTACAACGCTATCGCACAACGCATACTTTCCTCATATTGTGTAGCTCAAATAGTTAAAAAGTAATATTATATAGAGACCTATAATATAATATTTAGCATATTTATATGTGAGCATTTCAGTCTTATGCAATTCGGAGGGAAAGTAAGTCATAATTAACTAGTTCCAACAGGAACATTTTTCACTCAAACCCAAAATAATTATAACTAATACAACTAAATAATAATCTAACTGATCTGATTTGTCCAGAGCTGTATTGATCTGATCAGTTAAATGATTTTAAGGGCTTTGCATTGACAACTTGTGTTAATATTGCAATCAATTAAATCTATAAACAAATGCACCATATCAGACTAAATCCTATCCTTTTTAAAAGATTAATAACTGGCCCATGTTCTGGTTGATTTATAATAAAAATCCACTCACAAAGGCAAACCAAACTCCTTGGCTTGAGCGACTAAGAAATTCCCTTTCTTGGGGTGAAGCTGTAAAAGTAGAGAAGAAAAATGTCATAACTATCCTTTATGTGTACATTGCATCCAGGATGACCATGTTTCTGAAGTTTCCTACCTTACAGATGAAGGAAACCACCAAAGAGGTATCTCTGCTTGCTTTTCGTCTTTCACCTACAAGACATTAGGCAACGTCACTCATTCGGTCACTGAAAACACACCCATGTCTGCACATCATCTTGTTTAATGCCAGCTGAAAATACACTAGCTCCTTCAATTTAACTGCACCTTGCATTATGGGGGAAAAAAACTGCCCATCAACACCACACTCAAAAAATAAGTGATTTTAGACTTCTAAAATAAACGTGAAATGTTTCAAGCATTTTATGGATTGTGAGGAAATGTGGTTTGTAATGTTGGTGGTTGAGAATGGATTTGTGAACTCCTCAAAACTACCAGATAATTTTTACAAAAAAAAAAATATTAAAAAAAGGTCCCATGGCATGAACATTTTTTTTAACATTAATGAGTTCCCCCAGCCTGCCTTTGGTCCCCCAGTGGCTAGAAATGGTGATAGGTGTAAACCGAGCCCTGGGTATTTTTGAGAAACTGAAAGCTCAGATGGGCCGAGCTGTAACCTTGCCCCCTATGAGGTCATAAGGGGCAAGGTTACCTCCCCTTTCTCTGCTTTGCCCGCCCAGAGAATTTGGCCCACCCATGAGAGAGAGACATTATGGCTTTCAAACAAGCAAAGGGACAGTTGGTCGAGGCCATACACCCCCCCCCCCCCCCCCCCCCCCCCCCCCCCCCCCCTTCCTAAATAGCTACAGACACAGAAATGACACGTGCTATGTCCTCTAGCTGCTCCTGGACTCACCTGGACTGTCTGGACTGTTAGTGTGGAGGTTGTCCCTCCTGGGGGATGGAGGACTACGAGAGGGGCTGTTACCGCCCGACTTGGGGGAGAGCTTTCTGCCGTCACCCCTCAACTGGGCTGGAGAGTGAAGGCAGAAAAGACTCAGCTGTCAACCAAAACATTTTAGGAGGAAGTCTAAGTGGACATAAAAAAATGTGGGGGGGAAAAAGACTCACCAAATATAGGCACTTGGTAAACTGTCATTGTATCGTCCGTGTACGTCTCTGCAGTATACGGTCGCACCGCTAGGAGCGTATGACAGCAAACATCACGCAAGACAGAAATTACACAAAGAATAATGCTTAATCAGTAAATTCAACATACACAGCTTGATGTCTTCCAGTGGTCCAGAAAATGACTTTATGGCATTCAGATAGTTCTCCTTTGGTGGAAAAAAAGGCAAAGAAGAAGAAGAGAGACAGTTCATGTGAAATTAATTCATGTGTCCATTAACAACTTGCAGCAGAGATGCGAGTGCTGTGGGATGAGTTTCTCACCAGCTGTGGCGGTCCAGAGAGAACACACTGTGGAACACCAGTGTCCTTCAAAGTCAAAATCATCCCTGCAGAGGAAACACACAAGACTTCAGTCAAAAATACTCCGATATTCATTCATTTGATTTATGAAGATATATACATTATCTTTAGGAGTTGCCCTACTTCCAAAGGAAATAAAGTGCTTTGTAAAGCAAAAAAAGCCACATTCACTTTAAGACCCTTGATTAATAAATGTGTAATAAATGTTAATTTTGATTCAAATCTATAAGTAGTTCCGTTAAATTAGATGTTTGTGTTCTTATAATTTAATTCAGCAAATTCAAACTCAACTGTCATTCTGAATGATCACATTCTAGTTATGACGATTCTCGCTACGTTTCAATTTTTAAATCATAAAACATATTCTCTAAATACTCCTCATAAATTTGTAAGTATTAAATATGTATCTGATAGGAGGCCGTTTAATGAAAAAAACTAACAACTATTTAGTATTTTTGTAATGTCAGAATTTTCAATTTTAACAAATAACACCTGTGAACACAACATTGACATAACAATAATACGCTTTTCATACAAGAGATGTAGCTCAAAATGCATTACAATAAAAAAAGGACAAATAAATTAGACATTAAAAACAGATGATAAAATACATAAGTGACAGTAGAAACCAGACACTATTAGGAATAATACAAATTTAAGAATCAATTGAAAATATCAGACAAACATTGCTTATTTACACATCCAGCAGTTACAGAGCAACATGATCATTATTATTCACTAGGAGTCCGGATGGTGAATATCTGGCTCTTTAGCTGCCAACTGCTTCACTGTGTCTGTCTGCTGTTTGCTGCTGAGCAGGTCGCGTACCGTGCCTTGTTACAACTTTTACTCTGAAAACGTTGCTATGAGAGAGCTGAGAGGGAACCAGAACAGTAAAGCTGCAGCCAGACAGCCAATGAAACTCCCTATAAAGCTGTGTGGAGCCGAGGGCTGCTGCAGAGACTGATGTTACTGACCTGACAACCCTCCCACATTCTCCCAGCTCAGTCTGGTCAGGAAGATGTTGTCTAATCGAGCAGCTTTCAGTCTGTCAGAAGAAAGCCCCGGTATATTAGTCATCTCTGCGTCTTCGGCCATCAGACCGACTACAAGGATAACACTGTTCAAACCAACTTACTTGTGTTCTTGCATGAGTCTCTGTGTTCCTTCTCCACAGTTGAACAGGTATCTGCAGCAGAGAGGAGGGAAGTTAGTCAGCTTCCGTTTAATTTGAATGTCTATGAATAATATTGTTTCTTTTAAAAACTGTTCTTTGTGTGACTATACCGGGCAGAAAATGTGAAAGCTCTAACTAAATTGTTTTTTGTAATTCTGCCAAACCTCATTTAATTGGGGACCACCTGAAAGCCTCTTTAACCCTTGTGTTGTCCTTCGGTCCCAGAGACCCTCTTGTTTTCAATCCTATTTTTCTACTACCGTGGGCTCGGCCTCCGGGGTCCCAGAGACCAATACTGCACTCCAATGCGTATCCCACTAGCCTCATCTCGTCCTCCAGGGTCGCAGAGATCCGTCCTGCACTCAAACGCGTATCCCACTAGCCTCATCTCGTCCTCCAGGATCCCCGGGACCCGATGGACGAGGCGGGAGAAGGGTAACATACGTATAATTGCATAAAAATATACAAGGGTCTCATAGACCTGAAGGGTGAAGCCACGACTGCAGTTGACATGAAATGAAAAAGGCCCAGGGGACCCCGAAGCACAACGCCAGGCTAATGCAAAATGTAAATAAACTAAACAAGTCCCTGTGACACAAAGGACAACACAAGGGTTAAGACTAAAGAGGCACTGTATCAATGTACTACTGAGCTCAGGCTGAGCTTTCAGTCGTCTTTTTCAAACCCCAATGGTGTCAATGTTTTCTCGATTCTGGGCTGTACTTCACATTTTTAACAGAAAGCCTGTGTTAAAAAATAGAGTTACACTTGTAAAGTGTAGGACAATGCTTATGTATCTTGGCCCATTCTAGGGTATATATTTTGACCACTCTATTTTAAAACGTCTCCCTGGATAGTACCCCAACAGAGTTTGCCCTCAAAGAGTAACTTCACTCCAGGCTGCAAAGCACATGCAAGCCTGTTTCACATATGGATGAGTGTAGTAAGAAGTGTGTTGTGTTGCAGTCGTAATCATGCCCAATAGTCATGTCAAAACGTACTGACACACCCTGGAGTACACTTGTACATCACTGCAGCAAGGTGAAAGTTAAACCACTGGAGGTCAAAAACTAAAATTTCAGCTGCTGTTGAATTGCTCTTTAAGAAATTAATGATAGTGCCACCTTTTCTTTATTAGACTTAGTTAATGGAACCCTAACCCACAATATGTTGTATCCTAACTATTTCTGTGAAAGTGGAGGAGTAGAGAAAAGTAGAGGAGGCTTCCACAGCCCCGGTTTCAAAGTAAAAGCATGGGCTACTAAAACCCATGACACATTTGTGTATTACCTGTTGTACTCGGAGAAGACATACAGTGACGCAGCGTTATCTCTGCTGCCAGCACCGACCACCTGCAGGTACACCGTGGACGGTCCGTGAACGTCTCCTCGTTTGTTCCTGTTCTCTTTGGTCTTCACCCGTCGCAGAGGCTCCTTCTGCTTGGCTTTCTTCAAGCCCAGCGGCTGCCTCGTCTCCGGGTTATAATTACTAGTTGTAGCCATTGTTCGGAAATACTGCAAAACAGTCCGGGGGAGAGGAAAATAACAGCGCGCGACAGGCGGAGGGCCAGCAGAGAGAGTTCTGCCTTTAATAACCAGAAGTGTCAAGGACCTGAGTTTCGAATGGACCGTATTCATAATAAATATACGACACAAGAATTAACATAACCAACGCCAATTAATCAGTCAATGCGTCCTTAAACATTTCCATTCGCTTTTTAAAAATAATGAATTACCTAAAAGTAGCTGGGTGCACATTCAGCAAGACTGAGGACAGAGGTTGGTTGACACATGTGACACTTTTTCCGGCATCTAATGATGACGTCGTTAAGATTTATCGTTCATTGGTGTAGAGAATTATTTACCAGGTCTATAGACCAATCACAGCGACGTTTTAAGACAGGGGGCGGGGATAGAACTAGTTCTTTAAGAGGGGTTTACCAAAACAAACCACCATGAAATAAAATACCTTAAAATAATATTACACATATTCAGCTCTTATAAAGCATCTTAATGATCAAATCACCCCCAAACTCAGATCTACTTGCAGAGGGAGAAAAGCCATTATTTAAGTACTTAAGTAAAAGTATTGTTGCAAGTAAGTCATGCATCCAAAGTACCAAATATAAAATATTTGGTACAATAAATATTTAGTACCATAATAAAAGTACTTATTATGCAGAATAAGCTAATTCTGAATCATGTGTGTAATGTTACTGTATTATAATTATTGATGTGTTCATCACTTTGACGTTGCCACTGGCAAAGGTGGAGCTAATGATAACTACTTATACAGAGTTGGTAATCTTAATATACAATAGTTAATGAGGTTTTCTGATTCTAAAAAATAACTAACGCTGTTGAATAAATGAAGCAGAATTAAAAGGACAATTTTTTGTATTATTAATGAAGTGGAGTAATAGTATAAAGTAGCAGAAAATGTAAATACAAGTACGTGAAGCTGGTACCCAAGTACAGTACTAAAGTAAATGTAGGATAGTTAGTTCCAGTACATCCAGCTAGGTTTTAATAACAAGGGCAAATTGTGTTTTTGCAATGACATGTTCCTATCACATATAGCAATATAGTAAGAGTGTCCATATACTTTTGGCTTAGCATACACTCCTAATATCCCACTTTGCATTGCTTCACATTACGAGTCATCAGTTTGACCTCTTATCCACAGAAATTGAGTCAAATGAACAGTTGGTCTGTCTTGGTGTCAAATGATTTGTGGTACAGCAGCTTGGAGTTAAAGAAGACTAAATACATCAGGTTTTTGTTTACTTATTGACTGGTTCTAGATGGAACAAAGAGCATGGACTATCACAGATTGACATCAGGACCATATGCAGCATCAAAGAAATATTTGGATTGAAACTACACAGATATAAAATCATACAGTGTATGTGTGTGTATGTGTGTTTTTGTAATGGGTTAAAGAGAGACAGAACACACTTTTCCTTTCTCCTTCTTTATTCATACATCAGCTATAGTCCAGAGTACAGTGGGGACAGCAGCCTCTCAGCACTGACTGGACTGCAGGTCTAACATGATTCTGACCACCAACACTTTTACACTGCTTTATACCCAGAGAAGCAAAGTTCCATTATGATACCAAACACAATGCTTTCAGTCACGTACATGGAAGAGGTGGGACAATTCACAAAAAGCATGATTCTAGTAAGTTGCAGAATATCCAAATGATTTTGGTTCTATAAATACAAGTTCCACTTTATTAGGTTTTATTCTTAAATTACTGTACTAACCACTGAAATGTGTCCTCATTAAAATGATTCAAGACCATATGATTGACTGATTCAGCTGCTAATATATACTTACATGACTGTGCGTCGGTGTGTGTTTGTGAACAAGAGAGAAATAGAAGTGTTGAGATATTATACAGACATGACTGAATCGAACACCATCTTTCTTGCAAATGGTGCTTTTTTTTTTTTTTTTCTTTTAGGCTTTACAATTCTCTTTTAACACTGCAATAAGGGGACCAAGCAAATTTACACAAGGATTTTGTTTTGTTTTACTTTGTTGTCTTTTTTTTTTTTTAAATGTATGTCTCTATCTATTGTTGCAGACTGGTGTATATTTATTAATGTATTTCTGTCTTGGCCTGCTATCAGTCCATATACATAGGGGAGCTGGGAGATGCTGGCATCTGATCCATGAGCCTGCAGACGTAACTCGCTACATCCACGGAGCGCTCCTCGTACATCTGGATGAACGGATCTTTCTGGAGTGGACAAAGAAAAAAGTCGAGTCAATACAAAATAACGACCATAAAAAAACCCTCTTACGGCTAAATTTAAGTTTGTTTAAAAGATTTTTTTTAGGTATTTCATGATTGTATGCAGAGAGGCCGGTAGCCTACAGGATGAACTCACCAGTAGCTCTTTGTACTTTGGCCTTTTTGACTCATCCTTTGTAAGGCTTGAGAAAAGAAAGAATAAAAAGTGTTACAGGAGGATGAAGTTCAGCCATTTGTCCACCAGGGGACAGAAGAGCAAGCGGCAGCAGGAGATTGTACTCCATGAAAGTACTGGAAACCTAACGGGTTCAATTTCCTGACATTACAACATCATATCACTTAAACTTTTTTGTGCTTTTTTTTTAAATTATTACACCTGTAACATATTGTTGCAAAATCCGTTCATAACAGTTTCCTTACCACACGTTGACAAAGGAGATGAATTTGGGAGAGAAGCGCCTCTCGTCCGAGTTGCTGAGTTGCGGCGGGTCTCCCCTCACCACCTGGGTTAACTGGTCAAACACGCTGTTCCACTTTGGGTAGGGGAACCTGCCTGTGGCCAGCTCATACTGACACACAAGATAGAACATAACATGATCAGCTGGTGTTCTCAAAGGACACAGCAGGTGTGAAACAACATTAGGAATACAAGGTTTTATTAAGCAGCACCTCCAGTAACACATTAAAAAATGAATACGAAAACATTGAAAAGAGCAGAAGTGCTATATCTCCACAGTTAATGCCATTAATTATTCATTCATCATTGAATGTGTACCAACTAAGTGTCCCACTTTCATGGGAGAAGCCATGTTATGTGATGTCCAACTGTATTTATTAAAGCACACAAAAATCATGTACTATAAAATGCAAATACTGAACAGTTAGGACCGCCTTTTAGATTTAGTTCAATTCTTTTTTTATTAACTTTAAATGTATACATATAATGCATAATTTCTCCACACTCTTTAAGGATCTCAAATAAATGATGGTGGTAGGCCCTCTAAATGGCTATTTTCTTTCATCTTTAACCATCAGTGTCAAGTTAAGACTCACCAGTGTGATTCCCAAACTCCAAACGTCTGAGCGGACGTCGTAGCCTTGCCTGGACGCGCTCGGGTCTATTCGCTCTGGCTGAAAATCAAACAGGAAACAGAATTAGCTGTGGATTTCAAAAAGAGAGACACTATTTAGTGTTTCATGTATCCTTAAGGGCCCTTTGCGCTTTTAGGTAAACAGAATACAGTGTGTGCAAGATTAATAATCCACCAATATGCTCTTGCGTCAATAAGACGCTAGAAATCAATAACATGTACTGTTTTGACAGTTTTACAGCGAAGCTTTGTGCTTTATTGACCACATTGGCGGGATAAGAGTAGAGAGTATTCCAGATGTAACTAGAAGGGCACTCAGAGCAGAGACCTCCGCCAAGGCCATGCAATGTAAAGGAAAGTGAAAAAAAAAAAGTATTCGCCCTCAGATCTGCTCCAAGATGTAATGGGTTCTTTTTTTGACCCGTGCTACACCCTTCCCCCAAAGTTTTATGGAAATCAAGGCCAGTAGTTTTACTGTAATCCCAATGACAGACAAACTGAAAACTTGACATCAGTTGGCGGATGAATAAAGGCTTCTTGGACATTTATTGCACATATATGAAATTATATCTATATATTCAGCGAGACGTTGTCGCGCTTCGGCCTCAGCCTCGACAGGCTACAGTAAGTTTTATAAACCACCAGATGTCACTATGCATGTTTAATATTTAAAGCCTTTCTAACAGAAGAAAGCTCCATAGGGATCCATCTGCCAATCTTTAGAAAACTATTACACTTGGAAAGTACAAAGGAGCATGGAAACAACTTATCATATGTAAGATTTTACCTGGAGTTTAGGATGTGAAAAGTGTTTCAATTTTAAAAGGGTGTGCACCCAAAATGTTTTGTTTTTCCAGACTACATTATGAGAAAGACAGGTGTTCATGCCCAAACTGGGTCAAAACAAACCCAGAGCTCTCCATACTCGCCCCTGAGAATACCAAGACAGCTCATCACCTCTGGGCATGTTTTCACCTGCACAACAAGATGCCATCAGCCACTGTGCAGCTCACACGTGAGGAGCAAGGTCCCTCCTTCCTGCCTGTCAGGACTGCAGCATGACTCTGCATGCCTCAGAAAATATATGCATTGTGAATCAACTCACACTTATTTTTAAATCAAGGCTAAAGACTTTTCTGTTTTCTTGTTTTTTTTAAGTAATTAATTTCTTACACTGCCCTGTAACTTTTAGTCTTGATTTTCATACCCGTCTTATTCTATTTTAGCTGTTTTTATACTCTCTTTAACAAAAGGTTTGAATTGCTCTTTAATGTACAGCACTTTGAACTGCCGTGTTGCTGAAATGTTTTATGCAAATAAAGCTTCCTTGCACTGCCTCACAAGATCACTTCTGCCAATTTCTGTCATTTTCCGCCCGTTCTACAGTGCGTCCCAAAGCCCAGAACAGACGCGCTGATGAAGCGTGCTGAACGCTGCAGAGGATCTCCTGCCGCTGTGCAGGGAGAAGGTAGCCCCTCGCTGGCCCATTCTCAGGCCTGATTTAGATGCTGATGTCACCCAGCGGACTGGGACAGTCTGTGCTGCAGCGCTGATGGCTTTCACCAAACGGCAGCCGAGTGCTGCAGAGGGCCCGCTCACATCTGCCAAGACTGCAACTGTGTTTAGTCTGCACACGCATGGCAAATACATTCTTTCACATGTAATCGGCATTAGCGGGGAAACAATTAGGTGGCAGATTTAATCGTTAATTATTGTCTTTTTTTTTTGTAATTCAAATTTTTTTTTCTCTCATTATGAACTGAACATTGCAACACTTTACATTAAATTGTTTTTTAAACTAAATAAGCAACTAGAAGGAGACACTTTGGGCTAATTCATTTTGACATTTTATAGTCTTGATGATTAACTGTTTAACCCTTGTGTTGTCTTCCCGTCAACATTGAAAATCAACACTTTTGTTGTTGCTTTTTATCAGTGTTTTTCACTTTTTATGTTGTCCTTTTTTCAACACTTGACGTTTTTTTCAATGTAACACTAACTTATTAACTTTAGTTTTACAGTTATTTTT
>NC_045747.1:18410997-18424943 GCF_008692095.1 Etheostoma spectabile | reverse complement strand
ATTTATGGTCAATAAACCTCATTTATAGGAAAGTACACCTAAAATAATTGAGTTAGCAACAGGAATTAGCAATTATTTAGACTAAAATTAAAAGAAAGTATGTCAACTTTTACTTAATACTATTTCAAAAGCACAAATTGAATAAGACACCCCAAAAAATTACCGAAAGTAGAGATTTAGTACTTGCCAACGAGCGTTGTGTGGAATCGATCATGTTTTTTTGGGTGGTTAAAAAGAACATTAATATAGGAAAACGGGTCAATTAGACAAGAGGACAATATGAAGGTTAATCAAAATAACAAAAATAATCGTTAAAGTCCTGAACAGCAACACCCAATAATCATCATAAGTGAAGAATAAGAGCTACCGGTTCTGTGAAAATCAAAATTACTCATGCCTCCCTGAAGGTTGTCCAAGGTAAAAGATCATGTTGTTTGTACTCTATTGTAGCCAACAAACAAAAACAATAAGTCAGCCTCCCCAGCTGTCCTGAGGTCAGTTTGTCTACGTCATTAAACCTGCTGCAACCAGCAGTCGGTGATCAAACACCTGGAGAGAGTCGGCAAGCTGGAAACGAGAAACTGGAGCCGAGATTCCTGCCGCCTGAGCTCACAGCCGTGGGAAGCTCCGGAGTGAAACCTCGTCATGAATGGAGCTTCCTGCCTCGGCCTGTCAGAGGGCAGAGCGTGTGTGTGTGTGTGTGTGTGTGTGTGTCTGGGTGCCGCCGGGTCCTGATAGTGCCTCACCAAATTTAGAATGGAAACTACTGTGGAGAGACCACAGGGGCAGAGAGGAGGAAGGGGAGGGGGTGGGGTGTAACCCCACGCCAAAAAATAACCTCGAGTGATGAGGACACGCTGAGATCACCTCTTTGAACCGCCAAGCACTTGGTGCTCTCCAGTGATGTGTGTACACATGGATTTACGCACAACACACACACACACAGAGGATGCACATCCAAAACAGGCTCTTACTAACAAGCAGTAGAGATGCCACTGAATATCTCGGGATGTTGGTCAAAACATTTATTTTTTTCACATTTCACAGTGAAAGCGAGGACTAATGTAAAATATAGATGGGTTTCAGTTTTTTAGGGTTAAATTATGGAATGAACTTAATGAGTATGTGATGTGATGTAAGGTGTATGTCTCTATTAAATTTAAAAAAATAAATTAAAATAAGGGTTATGAAGTGATGTCAATAATTGAAAATTACTAGGATTGGAAGTAATTAGTAAAAAATAAGCTCCATCTTCAGCCTATTCTTTTTTTGCTTATCTACGGTGGCAAATTGTGGGACTTTTTTTAACAGACAGCCTGTGTTAAAAACTGGCTGTGTGTGTAGTTTAAAAGATATGTCCATCAGGGCACAGATGAATGTCTTTTTGGAGGTTGACCCACGTAAAAAGGGACGAATGGTGTTTTTCCATCACATGGTACCTCCTCGGCTCGACTTTTTGGGTTTTCCATTATGAAAAAAAGTCCCTGGTACCCGTCTACAGGTACTTTTTTTTTTTTTTAGTATCACCTCTGTCGAGGTTCTAAGCGAGCAGAGGCGATCCAGAAAGGTGAAGTAAAAACCTGCAGACTGCTGATTGGTTGGAGAGAATCGTCACTCATCACTGTGTCATCATCGCTAGCGACAGACCGGGGTGTCCTGAACAACCCTGCTGTGTTTTAAATAGTTTAGCCAGCGGGGTTTTTTGCTCCTTCCAGCTTCTTTTGAAACTAAATGTGTCTTTTGGCTGTGGAAACAGCCACATGCCAAAAATCAAAAACAACACACCTTTGACATTCTGTGTGTGTGTGTGTGTGTGTCGTGTTAGGTCACGGCAGAGGCAGTACTGATTCTGCTATGGAAAAAGCACAGGGCACCGGTCGAGTAGAGCTTTAGCTTTGTCCATGCTTTTTTCCCCAGCCCCTAAACTATAAGAAAGTCCTTTACATCAATAATGAAAATGTACTCATTACTTAGGCAATATTGTGAAATTGTCACCGTCATGAATAAAGTTTCTTTTTCCAATGCAACACCGGTCAGTTAATGGTACTAAGATGCAATGGGTAACGAGATTATTCCTGCTCCACGGCACTAAAAGCACCAAACACTCAATCCAGTATTGCTGATCAAGATTTCGGGCCTTTTAAAACTCACTTTCTGGCTCAGTCATCAAACACTCACTGCCGTTGGCATTTCAAGACTCTTGCATTTTCAAAGCTAGTATCATATCGCCTGTGGCCTCAGAAGGCATTTCAACTGTGAATGTCTTAAAAAAAATAACAAAAAATTGTTAATGAGCATAGCGATTCTTATTGATGCATTACAACCATCTACTGTTGTTAAGGTCAGATACTTCTTCATGTCCCTTTTCTAACAGGTCTTAGTCATTCACTAGAATTATCTTATACACACACTCCAAAATATAACTTCTGTCCTGTGTGAGCAAACGAGTCAAGACACCTGCCCTGAGTGATCTTTTTCCTATGTTACTGAGTTTTGGGATTTACAAACAGAATACAATTGCTAGAAGCTATATTGAGGAGAGTCTTTTTTACTTTGGAGACCCATTGTTGATCAAACCTCTACCACTGCCCCTGTGCACTACACAATCTTTGAGAAGTATTCCACAATCATGATTTTTTTTTTTTGTACTGCTAGTCAACTTGCCAAGAGGTGTACGAGTTTGATTTCAGCTAGTCTGGATTAATGGAAGTCCATTTCCAGGATCAGACGTCCGGAGCGTCAGGCTTTGCCATTTCTGCTCTCTGTGTGTTGCCGTTCTGGAACTCTGTTCGCATCAAGAAACAACAAACAAACTCTGAGCTAGCAAGCTACACTCTTAAAGGTCCCATTGTATGAAAATTTCACTTTGAGGTTTGTTAACATTAATATGAGTTCCCCCAGCCTGCCTATGGTCCTCCAGTGGTTTGAAATGGCGATAGGTGTAATAAGGAGCAAGGTTACTTCCCCTTTCTCTGCTTTGCCCGCCCAGAGAACTTGGCCCACCAATGACAAAGAGACATCATGGCTTTCAAACGCACAAAGTGCCCCCCCTCCCCCCAAAAAAGAAAATGTTTACAGCATTTATTATCTAACCGGGACATTTTGGGACCAATTGGCGGAGAAATAAAATAAATTACACGGGGTCGCACATTAGGTTCAACCATGTATCCAGGGGGGCAGCCTCTATCTCACCACCCAGTAAGAGCGTGCGCCCTACGTAGGCCGAGTCCTCCGCAGCGGCCCGGGTTTGAGTGCAACCTGTGGCCCTTTGCGGTGTCATCCCCCATCTCTCTCACAAAAAAACACGTATCCAGCTAACAGCTCACATTACCTTCATTTCATAATGTACGTGGCGATATTTACCAAAACAAGTTGCCTGCTGAGAGTATTTTACAGAGCGTGTGTCTGAAGCATAGCGCCGCCCAAGACAATTGTGGTTGGTTTAAAGATAAGCAAACAACCCAGTGGTTGGTTTTCTTTGTCCTGTCCCAGAATGTATGTGTGGTGTAGCCAGACCTTATTCCACAGCCCTGTGGAGGTAGGTTTGGCAATGCAAGACTAGGTTTCAGCATCACATTCCTGGTTTCTCATGCTGGATGTGCTTATCTCTCAGAAACCTGTTGTGACTTACTGCCATGTAGGGTCTGCAGCCTGCGTCTCGGGTTTTGGCGATGGAGTCCACCAGCTGACCGCTGATGCCAAAGTCACACAGCTTTATGTTGCCGTTCCTGTCCAGGAGGATGTTTGACGGCTTTATGTCTGAAGGAGGGTGAAGAGAAACGGGTGGTTTAAAAAAAAAAAGAAAAAGAAAAAAAAAGACACCTGAAGGTCTACAAAATTAGACTGGAGATAATAACACAGGTATCTTCTTACCTCTGTGGATTATTTTCAAGTTTTCTTTTAAGTGGTTAAGGGCCTTCACAGTCTGCAAAACACGGAGAAGGATTTAGCAGCTGGAGTCGAACATCTGGCGTCGTTATTTGTGAAAAGTGGGACAGGATCGCCACGACGACTTACCGCTAATGTTATTTTCCCTAATATTTCCTCTGGAATCACGTCGTCTAATGAGCAATATACAAATTTGTAAAACTTGTCTAACGAGGTAGCCATAAGTTCCATACAAATCCAACAGTCGCCCTGAAAGAGAAGAGAGTCAGTCGCGAGTTTTCAATTCCAACGCATCACTTTGATAATGAAATGAGAGCTGAGGTCACCTCTCTGAACAGAGCACCATAAAACTGCACGATGTAGGGACAATCGCTACTTCTCATGACCACGTCAAGGTCCATCAGCAGCTGCTTCTGTTCCTTCTCGTCAACCGTTGACCGAATTCTCTGCGAAACAAGATTAACAGACACGTAGTCACTGGTGGCGTCTAATGTATTGTTGTTGAGAGAGATATAGATAGATAGATAGATAGATAGATAGATATACACACACACATATAGATAGAGGCCAGAATCTGCCTTTGGGGGAGGGGGCGCATTTCAAAGTGGGGGGGTCTGGGTGTCCCCCCCCAGGGAAGTTTTGAGCAAAGGTTGATACCGATACAAATATTTAATTAACAAAAAAATTCAGAAATGCGTAACAAAAGACTAACAGTTTTTTGTAGTTATTTATGTTAATGATTTGTTTTATTGTCACAACAGAAGAACATCAACATATAACATATACTAAAGTTCTGATTAATAAAATGTAGACAAATACAAACTTAAGATATGAAACTTAAAGTCCTTTGAACAAAAACACACTAACAAAAAAAATAATCAGTGTTGCCAACAGGGACGTTGTAGCGCGCCCTCTTGTGGACAGACTATGCAACGCCAACGCTCATAACATCGTTATTTTATTTTTAAAATATCCATTTGCATACATTTTGCATTTTTAAGTGGGTATAGGGAAATCCTGGAGCTTTCTTGGTGGGTAAAGGTCTACTGCACATACCTGAGTCTCACGTTGACTACACCACTGCACGTAGTCGACATCAAATCTGCATCTGGATATCTACATATCATAAAAAAGGTCAATTACCTTGACCGCCATGATCTGGTTACTCGGCTTGTGCACCATCTTATTGACGGAGCCGTAGGCCCCGCGGCCGATCTCGCCCAGATCTTTGAGGTCCTCGGCTGTGAAGTCCCAGTGCTGCTCTGGGGAGATCTTCAGCTTTCCCGATGACTCGATACTGTGCGTCCTCAGCCTCTCTCTGCCCGAAACCAGAAGTGGACGTGAGTGTAAAGAGAACAGAAACAAGCAAAATATCTAAATATAGTAACCCTGGACTTATCCTCTCCAGGACTGTGATGGTTTACTCACATGTGCGGGTTTTGAAAGGGCGGCCCGGCCGTGTTCAGTGTGAATCTAGTCGCGGGTTTGATCGGAGGGTTGGCAAAGTTCAGCTTCAGAGCTTTGCGTTTACCTGAGCAGGGGAAAAAATAAATGGTAACGTGATCAGATGTTAATTCAAGCAACACATGTTGAGGGTTGAGCAAGACTGGAAGCAAACTCACCCCACATGGAAGGATAGAATGACAAAACCAACACAAACCATAAAATGAGATAACAGAGGGAGTGAGGAGACAAGTAAATTTATCCAAATTTACTCAAATCCATGGATGTCATGCTTTCCATAGAACAAGGGGATAAGAGGCAACATCTGCATCACCATATATGGATGTTTAAAAAAATAAATTCAAAACTTGCTGTCATATGTCCATAAATATACTCACCGATGAGCCATGGATAAGTCTGGTGATAGTTTTTTTTTTTTGTCTTGTCAACAAATCTCATTTAAAAGACCAAAACCAACAATGAATATATGTATTAAGAAGGTGTGTGTGTGTATCACAGCCTGATTTATTTTCTTCCTCTGTGCCATAGAGCTCTGTTGTTGTTAAAAACACATCAATGAGCCACACCGTTGCCCTGGGAGGGAGGGAGGGAGGGACGGACGGAGTGTGTGTGTGTGACACACACACACACACACACACACACACACACACACACACACACACACAACCACCCACACACACCACACACACACACACACAAAACAACACACAACACAACACACACACACACACACACAACACACACCCACACACACACACACACACACACACACACACACCACACACACACCACACACACACACCCACACACACACACACACACACACCCACACACCACACACACACACACACACACACACACACACACACACACACACACCTAACAAAAGAATTATTTACTCTGGTTTGTGTGCTAAAAACTACAGTGACCAGCTGTTTCTGTTTTGAAGTGTAACTATACAGAAGGAACCAGTGAGACTAAATCATCGCTAGTTTTGGTCTTTTTATGGAATTTCTTAACAATAAGGAAATTGCAGAATAACACTCTTGTACTATACATTAAATCAGCATTTAAAACATCAGTTCAACTTTTAAAAAAGCTGTCTACATTATGACTTTAATCCAGTTACTGTAATAGTCTTAGGGCATTTACACACCAGGGCCATTGTTTTGTGTGTCAATAATCTGCACGTCAACATATTGTTTCCGAACTGTTGTTTTTGGCATGAGTACTTTCACACAGAACGTGATTTCGTTGCTTGAGCAGCATCCCGAGAAGGACTTCAAACTGTCCCCCCCCCCGACATCCTAACCAGCCGTGGTAGATTTTGGCACAAATATTTAAACCGTTTATCGAACAACTCTCGCATATTCTGATCGCTGATGTTCTAAATAGTTTGATGCAGCTGAGAATTTACCAATTTTCTGTTTTTTTATTCCTCACGCACCCAGTGTGTAAAGGTCTTAAGAGTGGGTAATTTTAGTGCTTTCCACATTTGAGAAACCTTTATTCTACTTTTCATTCTGCTCTCTGATTTGCGATATGACGACTACGCCAGTTGAAAATGTATTTCATCTCAGCGTATGAGTTGTCATATCACCCGACCCGATCTTATCTGTGTCACCTGCTCCGAAGAATTCAGTAGAACCAAATTCACTGCTTTCTTAGTCATATCTGTAAATCCTATATTTGATGCAGAAACGGAACCGTAGCATGCTGCTAAAACCCCAAACACCTACATTAACAGATATCACACACACACACACACCAGCCCACACATGAACACAATATAAAAAGGGAAAAAGAAACCACTTAATAATAAATGCCATGCTTCTCAAGGCCAACTGCTTTGATTTCACCTTCCAATCCTAGGCCAGCGCTCCACGCTCGCACCGTTCCACCCACAGTACCACAAGAATGTGTGCACTTGAATTCCAATCGGCTTGAATGCAAAAACACCGTTTGAGATGACAACTCTGGAGTGTGTGTGTGTACCATGTCTCGACAAGCAAGTGCTATGTTCAGGTGCACCCATGCCAATAAAAAAAACAAAGACAACCCCGGTGGAAAACAAAAGGTGACAACACCACAGGCACTATACTTTTGCTTGTTAGTTGCACACTGAAAACCAGTTAGGGAGAGCCTCCATTACAATTGAATTAATAAAAACACAGTTTAGTTGGGAGGATTCCTCTCTCACACCGAGGAAGGCCAGTAAAAAAAAAAAAAAAAAAAAACATTCAGAGGATCTTGTGCCAAAATATCAATGGAAGCTCTGAATTTTAGGCTTGTGCCGATGAGAGAAAAAACAACTTACCTGTAATTTTTTTTGGCAAGAACTTGCTTAATCAGTAGGAAATCAAACTGCACTTTTTAGACAGCACAGCGAAGAATTATTAGGGATTTAGAAATAAAAAACTAATACTGATTTTTTTTAAATAAATGTTGCAGCTTTATCAGATCCCGTTATCTGAGGAAGTTATGTTAAGCGCTGAGCTATTAACTACCGGCACAAGCCTACTTGAACCCATCAGAAGTCTTGACTTGGATTAGTTGAGAACAGCAGGACAGACTCCCCCATACCAGACTGTCAGGCGGAAACAAAGGGATGAGAACTGTTGGTGCTGAAGCAAAAGAGGTTTGGCTTACTTGGGGGAGCTCCAGACAGGTTTATCTGAAACCCTAGAGGTGAGAAGACAGCTTTTATTTTCTTCATATTTCACCTTCACGTGTTATGTCGTCTCTAAGAGAGAGTGCTTTGTTAGTGAGACCTAATGTCACCTCCCTCATCTAAATCCATCTCTTCCTGCAAAAAAAAAAAAAAAAAAAAGGTGTCCGTTTCACCCAAAAAACCAGGACTACAAAGAATCCCGCAGTTATTTGGGGGGAGGGGGGGTTGACAAGTAATCCCAGAAATTGGCCTTGCTTTGCTGACACGTCAAACACATCTACCGCAGGTGAGATGCATCACCTGGAGGGTAATGCATTAGCATGCACACGCATTTATGAAACAACTGGGAGTCTGGTGAAGTATGTCAGTCAGTGGAACAGCAAAAAGGTAGAGAGGCAAAATTAACTGCAGATGAAAGAAACATAAAAAAAGGGATCTACAAATGAGTATGGATTACCATCGTGGGAAACACACATTAGAGTTTAATAAACATTTTCTTGGGACAGCTCACCGTCATTCAGCATCATGTCACCAGTTAGAAATCATTAGTTAGCAGCAGTAAGGTAAAAGGTGAGACATGGTCAGGGAAATGGGAATTAAAGTACAGGATTATACAACAGGGCTACATATTAGATACCTGATAGGTTATGATTATAAAATCAAATAAATCAAAGTATTTAAAGCATTGGTTATTATTACTGTTAGGATGTATTAAAGTAGCATCTATTACTTTGTAATCAGGGGAACCATGGGTAGTAAAATCAGCATGCATCTCAGTTATACATCGAACTATATTAATTTATTAAACCATCAAGTGAAAGTTAATCAAAAAATAACTCAAAGTGCTTAGTATACAAACTGAACCTTATCAACCTTATCTACGTATGCAAATCATTATCTTTTATGCATTTTGCTTCCCAGAACTTGTCATCTTGTAAATATAACTGGATTTCTAATCAAAACTGCTTATTCTACTCTACGGAATCAATAAAGTGTGTAGCTACCTGTTTCACTCTGACATCTCCAGCAGGTGTTGGACTCTGAAAGTTAAAATGAGACAATGTTTGAACAGAAATACAGCACTATTATGAGAATTTAATTTCGATTTTGTGTTTGGAGTGAAGAGACTTTTGTGGTTTAGATCTCAAAAGCCCAGAGCAGGATTCTCACTCCATACATGTACTCACAAATGCTTGATAATGTGGCAAATGGTGCTGTTAATGGATGGATATCCCATCAATATTTACAATCAATTCAATGATTTTCCATATTGCCAACCCCAAACACCCAATTGATCATGGGTTCACACATCATTTCGTAACGGTGAAAGTATTCTGATCCATTCGGCATGGTTGACACTGGCATAGAGTGAGAAGGGAAGTGCAATCCACTGTTTTTGTGTGGAAGACGCATGGAGCCTCATTTAGGAATAACAGACGTCATGGGAGCTGCAATTCAAATACACGATGACACACTGATTACATCTATGCGGAATAGTGCATATTAACGGTTTAAAATATTTTTTTTAAAAAAGAAAGATTTTATATGCTTCTATAACATATGTAGACATAGCTGCGACGTGCAATTGCCAATTTTTGAAACGGAGTTTGGCGAGATTTTGCCCCGACGGGAGAGAACAGAATGTGACAACATGTCAAAATGGTAATAAGACGTTAAACGTATTTCGTACAAAAATAATTGACTGTCCAATTAATTACAATTGACAAATCAGCACGTTCCTGAAAGGAGAAAAAAAAAAAAAAGCTGCTATATATCCGTTCCTTTGGGAATATTTCTTTCATTCCTGGGAGTAGCCTGAGCCTCCCACGGCTAGCCCTGCTAACATTAACCTTCACTGCAGCAGAATGGAAGCTCCCAGCAACAAGCAGATAGTTCCATTAGCTCCACTTACCCTGCATGCTGCTCATTGTTGTAATGTGCTGAGATTGGGATTGGTTATGATGGTGTGGTGCAGATCCTGCGTTATTGCTGCTGTTGTGGCTGCTAGATGTTGTTGAGTTGTTAGGACTGGGAGTCGCCATTGTTGTGTGTTTGAATTCCATCAGCAGCACCGGGCTGCAATGCAGATACACGGAGAGCAACTTCACCCTTCCCTCCCTGCCACAATAATTCCTGCCCCCCTGACGGCAACTTCAGGCCGCAAAACGGTCCGGTGGCGACTGTAGAGTAGTTTTAAAAGGCGCTGAAATGTTCAGAATTGTAAGAAGTTTCGGACTACGTTAATAGGTAGCTATGGAGTAACGTTAACAAAAACAAACATCCAGCTAGGCTAAGCTAACTAAGCTGGCTAGCTGTACTAGCCAAGAAGCTTTAAGAGCCGCAATCAGCTGACCAAGTGACACTGACATGTCAACACCCACAACTTCGCCCCAAAGCTAACGACAAGCTAGCGACAGTTAGCCAAGACTGCACCGGATGTTATGCTATGTTTCTTTCAAAATAAAACAAAGTATTGGCATACCGGCACAATTGGAGGGAAACATATTATTACCTATTTTGAATGTAAAGATAGAAATGTATGTAATATTGTTAATCTTTTTATTTTTTTAGATGAGGTTCATATTCATAAATCAAAATTTTCAAATTCAAGACTATGCTTTGAACTATTCCAACTTGAAACTGACTTATTTTGAGTCTCTTAAATTAGTACCAAATAAGAAAGATATAACTATATCTGATGTACACTCCAATCTATTTAATTAACAACATCTGTTCCTTATTAACAAGGTTTGTAAATCTGTCACATTTTTATTTATATATTCATTTTTTATTATTTTTATTTTGTTCACTTTACGGCTCCGTTTATATTTTAATTAATACTTCAGTTATCTGGTCTCATATTAAATAAGTTGCAATCTCTTTCTTTATAATTTTATGTTTTGAGCTGTAATGACTGAATCTTGTAAATTTATTTTCAAATAAAAAAAAAAAGTATAGGCATACCGGCAGTGGTGAAAGTAGTATTTATATTTGGAAAAAAAGATGTTACTTTTATAGGTTTGGAGTACAGACGTTGAGTTTCAAAATGTAAGTACTCATTATGCTGTATGGCACAATTCTGAATCATATAGGCCAGGGGTCTTCAATGTTCTTTTAAACCAAGGACCCCTTAACTGAAAGAGAAAGACCAGGGACCCCCTAATACATACAGTATATTGCCTACCATTAAGTTGCTGTTAATTGTTAATTGTTGTTAATTTTTTAACGTGTACATTTTCTACTTTTTGAGTTTTTATATATTGTTATTCTGTCTCTTTACATATTATCTTTTGCCTTTTTACGTTGTTTGTTGTAACTAATAATAATAATAATAAATAAAAAATACAAGTATGAAGAATACATGTCTTTTCAAAATGTAGTCAACAATGATTTTATTTTGTAAAGAAATATCGGAAGTCTTATGTGTGCCTTATGGGTACCTTGACGTCACTGCGGTCTTGGAGAATGTGTGCTCGTTTTGCTGTACGGAGCAGTCAGGGCAGAGAACGTCCAGGCTTTAATCCAACGTAGTTAATGAAAATAGATCTGTATTGTGCCTTTTTCCCACGTTAGAAGATAGTTCTGTTATATAAAAACAGAACGGTGATTATAAGACTGTATCTCTGGGTGTAATTCTGACAGTTATGCAACCGAAAATTGCAAAAACAAAAGAAAATCCGTGTAAAATGATGGTTTACGTGCTAATATCAGGTCAAAAAGTGACTCGCTATGGATATGGAGATATTAAATCATCTGTGGATTATGGTTTATGTCCAAACATGTCAGTGCAACATGCAGAAGTAGTCAATATCAAACTACCCCTTACTGTTTAATCAGACGTGAAGGACTGGGTCAGCGTTGGTTTCTGATGTCTACGCGTCCCGCAGGCCCGGGTGGGGAAGGGAAAGATTAAAAACAACAATGGGGGAAGTTTGTCAAGAGGTGAACTCATGGCTATCTGTCATGTGGCGAGTCTGCAACTTGTTCATGTCTTTATTCTTCGCTCTTGCGACATATGTACAGGTGAGCTTTCACTTTTCATTCATTTATTGTATTTATCTAGCCTTTATGTTTTATATGCATAACTCGTGATCATTGACCAGATGTATTGTGTGTTGACTCTAGATCAATGATCCAGACGCAGGGTTATGGATGGTAAGATTACAGTTATTTCGCACGTCATTTGCCCTTTGGGCATTTTCTTTATGTGATTTGTTATTTTCTGTTGCAGGTTGGTTATGGTGTCCCTGCAGTCCTGTGTGCATTCATTGGCTTGACCCCCCATTTGACAGGTAAGCCTACACAGTGGGGGTTTTAAGTAGATGCATATATTAAGAATTAAAATCTTAATTAATTACATTGAAGCCCAGTAACTTTCGGAGTTTCCTTTCCTGTTTTCCACACGTGATTCCCCCCCCCCCATTGCTGATATAGCGTCATCAAGTGGCTTTATAATGACCGTACAGCTCATATTGTTTTTTTATTATTATTATTTATTTATACAGGGACAGTGCATATTAATGGACATATTTCTGTCAATACGCCAGAGTTAACCAAAAGAGGCTATTTTTCTTCTGCATTCCTTAGATAGATGGTAAAAGTCACCCTAAAAAATGTAAAATTACATATTTACATAACCATATAACAATTACAATATATTATACATGACATAACAATATAACAATTACAATTTATTTTACATTCGGTGTACTGCTATTAAAGTTAAATACAAGAAAAGGGAAGTTAAATGTACACTAGAAACATAGCTGACAAGACAACATGAACACACAACACAAAATAACACACACACACACACACACACACACACACACACACACACACACACACACACACACACAAGGCAAGAAGCCAGCAGGGTGCAGCAGGAGCAGGTCTGAGGTTTGATGGGAATGTTGACAGCTCTGATTGTCAATGAGCATTTTTTTTAACTGCATCTTGAATATAAAGCTCACCCCTTAGAACAGTAGGCTACAAGATGCTGCAGATCTGTGTTTATTATTATTATGTTTTTATTCCTTATTTGCAGAGACGTTGCCATGGAGGCGTGTTGCTGATCTCCATGTGATGGTTTCCAGCTCCGTTGTTGCCATGTTGGGATGGAGACTCTACAGAGAACGGATCACAGAGATCTTCCAACAGGAGCAGGGCAGGTATAGATCTCTGTCTTTTACTTAACCCTCCTGTTGTCCTTGGGTCAAATTTGTCCCGTTTTTTTTTTTTTTTTAATTTCTACATCAGATCTTTGGTTTTCTTTTAACCAAATTGCCCCAAAATGACGTGGTTCCATAAAACGCTCTTCGCAAGTGAAATTAAAGATCAGATCTCTACTTTCATTGAATTTTGGGGTGTTTTCATTCACTGTTATAGCACGATCCTGTATAAACTTTGACATGTCTGTGATTAGCAATTGTTTCTCTGATCTTAACTTCATAATTCCTGCTTTTTTTCAAACACAAAAATTAGATCATTTCATGTAAATGAGGTTTTTGACCATGAATTTAAAATATTATTGTTCAACTAGTGTTATTACGTTGGTTTTAGTGGTGAATATACTGGTGGTAATGGGGGAAAAAAGTGTCAAAACATTGTAGAAAGCAACAAAAGGTTAATAACGGTGTCTTAAACGTGTTAATTTTGACCCTGGAGGACCACACAAGGGTTTAAAAACAGCACTGTAGTCCTCTAACAAGCATTCCACACTTGTTTGTGCATTTTTTGCACTTGAGAATATGTATGCTCTACCTTATGACTATTATAAAGGCCGGGGGAACTTTTGTTAACTCTAAGTATGCATAAGAATATACAATTTTATGATTTGAGATCTGACTATTACGCACAATGGTTAACCCTCCTCCTGTCCTCGGGTCAAATTTGAGCCCTTTAAAAAAATGTCCATATCTGA
>NC_045747.1:18407220-18410987 GCF_008692095.1 Etheostoma spectabile | reverse complement strand
TCTTTTTAACCAAATTACCACAAAAAAATGAATTGGATTCCTTACAACGCTCTTTGCAAATACAATTAATCCCTTTCATTCCTGACTAAACTCATCCGTACGTTCCTCTGATCTTTACAATCAGTCAAAATAATTCATAATTTGCTGCTTTTTAACTCAAATATTAGGTATAATTCTATATCGATCAGGGTTATTGACCATGAAAAAGTTTTCTTTTTTGACCCGGGAGGACAACACAAGGGTTAAATGATAATGAATTGGGCGGTACAAACCCGTTCTAGCCATAATGAATTAGTTTATCAAATACATGATATTCAAAAGAAAAAACTCATTCATCTGATTCAGGTAAAAATAATAATGTGCATATAATATATTTCTTGCTCCTTTTAGAGAATTTTCTGGTCTCATGTTGACCATCGTTTGGCTTCTCATGTGTCGCCACTCTGGAAGGTAACACTAAGATCATTCTTAGAATGAATGTGCTTTTATAAAATGCTTTTTGTTTTATTATTAGTAAGTTTAACTTGATCCCACCTTTGTTTGGCAGGGCTCCAGTCGGGATGCTCCGAGTCTCAACAGCCGTTGCCATCACGGTCTTCCCGTTTGTGGCCTGGCTCTACTACTACGTCAATAAGGAGCTGACAGCAGACTGGCCTTCACATTGTAAAACTGCCATTTAGACACCGACTTCTTATTGTTTTGTCTGATTAAATATTAATTTTGTCATGTTGTTTGGCTGAATATACCGGACCAAGAATGCTGCTCAAGTAAAACATTTAGTTTTGACAGAATCACATGACAGCTATAAGGTGCCTTCTGTACTCTCTTTCTCTTTAAAGTTTAATTTCATGTGAAATTTAGATATATTTTTTTCTTCAGTCAAATGAAGTACAATGTATACATAATGTAAAATATTAAAACAAAATGAATCATAAATTGTTTATTTTTTGTCTTTTTATCAAGCTTTTTCACTCTAAAGGGGGCAGCAGCGAGCACTGTAACGAAAAGGATAATTGAAGAAGATGAAAAATAACGTCATTTCCTGTGTTTATTAAGGGCTACCTGTAGACTGATCTGAGACCAGCCTTTTCAGTTCGCAATCCCCCGTTTGACCTTAACACTAGTATGTAAAACTGACTCCAGAACAGCAGTTTAGTTAGTATGCCTTATTCCCGTTTTGTAAACTTGTGACCGCTTCCTCGGTTCAGCAGCGGTTCTGTCAAGGTGCACGCATGGCGCTGTGTGTCTTATATACCAGCCTAGGATGCCGGTTGTGCCACACTAACGTTAAACTCTTACAAACATATACACAGACCCAAACGGCCAGATTCGTACACAATGTTTTACGGAAAGAAGCGGGACTGAAACACGCACTGTCACCGCGGAGAGCTCACTGCTGCCCGGTAGGTCAAGCTAGCTGTCGATATCAGGTGTAACCAGAGACCGTACTGAAATGTAGCAAATTAGCGTTCTCTTGGCGAATACGTAGCCACACTTATTCGCTAAAACACGACGTTCATTAGCACATAAATCACAATTTTTAATACGTACAACCCACCTTGTAACGTTAATACCAATTTCAGTTTGATGTTTGATAATTTGTGAAGCATCTCTAGTCACGCCACCTGTCTCCATCTTGCAACACTACTTTAGCTAAATTAGCTAAACATTGAGTGGAGTTTGGCGTAATGCCTGGATGTGTAGTTTTATGCCACTATGGTTCTAAATTGTGCTGCAAGGCTTTAACCACATGTCGTTATTCTTGTGTTCACTCGTTAACAGGTGACTGTGAGTCAGTGGAACACCTGCAGAACAACTCAACACTCGAGACCATTTTCCTCGTTACCTCCACCGCCTTCATCAGGAGATAAGAAGAAGTCTGGGGTAAGTGGCAAAGTTTATGTTAAAGTTGCAACCCCTTAGTGCGACATGACTTTACTCCAATGAAATATGAATGAACTGATTAATAAACAGTTCTGGTTTAAGGCTCAACTAGGGAGTATTCACAGGCTTTAAAGGCTTCAGGTAGTAGAGCCATTACTTGTCAGGATGCAATAACTTATTTATGTTGCAGATGCAATAAAAAGTAACTGCCTTTGGTGCTTTTTGTGTGTGAATTTGTCAGATTGTAGCGATCATACCCTGTGCAATGATTTATCTGATACGGGTTTATAAAAAGTAATGCAAATGTTTTGGACTGAGATTTCTAAAAGTGGTGGCAGTCTATGTATTGTAATTATTAATGCTGCAACCTGTTAACTTCAAACTCCAGCAAAGAAACTAGATGTGATGAGGTGGTTGTTTCAAAATAAAAAACAAGAAAGGGTATTTTATAATCAATGTATTAACATTGTATGCCATTTGTTTAATATTTGATGCATGCATTGGTTTCGAAAAGATCAATAATTACCAAAAGAAAAAAACGGTGGGGCCTCACCTGAGAGTACTACAAATATATAGTTTTAATAATTAAATATCCAGATTTTGCTAAGGCGTACAAGGGATCCTTGGTACCATGCACAGCTAATACAAGAAACAAAAATCACTTAAATACCCCATGCTGGGAACTATTATTATATCATGATATTGTATCATCTTCTGAACATGTTTCTGTGATCTAAATGATTTGATGCATTTTGTGTTTTATAGATTTTATTTTTGTGAGACATAGACAAATGTCCGGCCTTTGTGGGACAATAAAGTATAGGGACTAATTACAGCAAATAAAAGAAAACATAATACTATATGGATTGTCCATTAACCATTGTGTGCATCTAGAGAGGCGTAAGAAAACGTGTCGTGTTGTTGGCAGTAAATATGTCATCAATCATCATCAAGTTAGAAATTGTCGACCAGTATTCAAAGGGTGGAAGGTTCCATTCCCAGCTCCCTGTGTCCACATGTCGACGTGTCTTTGAGCAAGAAACCGAACCCCAAATTGACCCAGATGTGTGTATGTGGGGGTAAAAAGTAAGCTTGCTCAAAGCGACTTACATTACACAAAGGGTTGACGTCAAATGGAAAGGTAAGACCTTATGCATACTCCTATAGTATTCATTCACAGAAATACATTGTTTTGGCATTTCAAAACCCTCCACAGCATCAGCTGATGATATAACAGCATGTTAAACATATTTGGCAGGGACATTTTATTTTGAAATTGGACTATTGTCATCCTTTTTAAAATGCCAATGAAACATGTAAAATCCCCACTTCTACTCCCAAGTTATGACATTATGTAACACATGAGGCCCACACCATAAGTTGCTATTTGAATAATACTTCATTTTATTTTAACCACAGAGAGAATATTTACAGTTTTACTAAGAAGTAAAATAAGCTCATTAACATCTCTCTTTTAACAAAACCTCATCAAAATTTGTTGAACATCTGCTCCAGGCAGTCTGGGAAGAACACAGCAAAGAGACTGATTACCAGGGTTTAGCTTAAACAAACTAAAGGAGCAGTTTCCTTGGAATGCAAATATTCTTCTATGATTTTGTTTTCTCTTTGTCTCCTCTTTAAAGCCGGTGACGTGGAAATCTTTGGCGATAACATTTGCTATTGGAGGCACTCTGCTTGGGGCGATGAAATATTTCAAGAAAGAAAAGGAAGAATGTACGTTTTTTTTTACCACTTTAATTACAATGTGCACAAAGGTCAACTTAATATGTAAAACAACTTAACCCTCCTGTTGTCTTCGGGTCAAATTTGACCTCTTTAAAAAATGTCTATATCTGAAAAATGGGTTTCTTTTTAACCAAATT
>NC_045747.1:18407110-18407210 GCF_008692095.1 Etheostoma spectabile | reverse complement strand
ATGGATTGGATTCCATAAAACGCTCTTTGCAAATACAATTGATCACTTTCCTTCCTGAGTAATCTCATCTGTACGTTCCTCTGATCTTAACTATTAGTCA
>NC_045747.1:18406174-18407100 GCF_008692095.1 Etheostoma spectabile | reverse complement strand
AATAATTCATAATTTCTGCTTTTTTAACTTAAATATTAGGTATAATTCTAAATAAATGAGGGTTATTGACCATGAATTCCAAAAAGTACTGTAAAACTAGTGGTAGCAAGGTGGTGTTAGTGAAAACTGAAGTCTGAAAAAGGGATGAAAATGTCAAATTTGTCAGTTTTTGACCCGGGAGGACAACACAAGGGTTAATAGATCTTTGGTTCATATTTATGAAACTCATTCTTTTGTGAAATCAAGTGATAGAGATGCTAGCCAATACTGACTCGTGGTCTGAATCCCTAATTGTTACTTTTTTGAACTTTGCAGTGATTGAAAAAGAGCGGACCAAATCGATCGGTCGACCGGCGCTGGGCGGTCCCTTCTTGCTCATCGATCACAACAACAAGCCCACCAAGAGCGAGGACTTCCTCGGCCAGTGGGTCCTCATCTATTTTGGCTTTACTCACTGCCCCGATATCTGCCCGGACGAAATAGAGAAAATGATTGAGGTGGTGGATGAAATAGGTAATTCAAAACTGTTTTCATTAGGAATTATACGCAAAAGAAATATATGTCTTGTATTCTCATTTTCCTCAAACGTCATGTACATGTTGGGCTCTCCACAGATAAAATAAAGTCTCTTCCAAACCTGACACCTATCCTCATCACCATTGATCCTGCGAGGGACACAGCAGAGGCCATGGCTGCATATGTGAAAGGTACAAAACATATGTTTTCTGTTTGTATATACAGTTGTGTTCAAAATAATAGCTTTCCAACATCATTAACCTCATAAATCATATTTTTGATGGAATTGATACTGCTACATGGCAAATAATTTACTAAGTGTTGTAGAGTCATAGAAAACCAACAGACCCAACAGCCATGACATGCATGATGCTAATTCTGTGTAATTAAATCTGTAATTGAAAGGGGCA
>NC_045747.1:18402020-18406164 GCF_008692095.1 Etheostoma spectabile | reverse complement strand
GTTCAAAATAATAGCAGTGTTGTGTTTAATTAGTGAGGTGATTGATTCCGTGAAGAAACGGGTGTTAATTGTGGCCCATATTTAAGGAAGGAAGCAAATGGTGTGCATGCAGGTTATAGTGCTTTTCACACTAAAATACTCAGCAAAATGAGTCGTTCCAGACATTGCTCTGAGGAATAGCAGATTTTTATTAAAAAGTTGATTGGATATGGGAAAACATATAAAGAAGTGCAGAAAGTATTAGGCTACTCAGCCAAAAGGATTTCAAATGCCTTAAAATGGCATCCAAAGCCTGACCAACATGGGAAAAAAACAGTCAACTACCATTCAAATGGATGGAAGACTAGCCAAAATGCCAAAGGCACAACCAATAATCAGCTCCATGAAAATCAAAGAAAGATTCATCTTTTTATTGTCATTACACATGTACAGGTACAATGCAACGAAATACAGTTTTTAGAGAGCCTCTGAGCCGCAGCTATTTAAAGCGCCGCCACAACGCCGATGCGCAGCATCTGGGGCAACTCAGGGTTCAGTGTCTTGCCAAGGACACTTCTACATGGGACTGCAGGGCCAGGGATTGAACCACCAACCTTCCGATTGGCAGGTTCAGTTTCAGTACATGAAAATACTTGAAGAGGTTATGTTGGCTTATGCTGAAGAGGAAAGGCCTTTTGAAATGGGTCTTTCAACAACATAGTGACCCAAACACACCAGTAAGCGAGCAAGGTCTTGGTTCCAGATGAACAAGATTGATGTTATGGAGTAGCCAGCCCACTGCCCGGACCTCATTCCCATAAACATCCTAAATGCTGTCCCTGAGGCAAAACCCAGTAATGCAGAGGAATTGTGGAATGTAGTAAAATCATCCTGGGCTGGAATACCTGTTCACAGGTGACTCCATGCAACACAGATGTGCAGCAGTCCTCAGAAATAATGGTTATGCAACTAAATATAAGTGCAGTGATTCAAAGTAAAGCAAACATTTTTCAGTTCATGTATTAAATAGTTGAGAATGTAAAGAGAAATGCAAATACGGCTATTTTTTGAACAGCCTAATATTTCCTTTTTTTTCTTTTTTTTGGGGTAGAACACAAACTTGATCAATTTTGGTCATGTTTTGATTTGGGATTGAATGTGCAGTGTTCCCATTGCATTGATATTAATAAATTAAAAGCTATTCTAAGGATTTTGAGAATTTTTCACTCTTTGTAACACACTGCTATTATTCGGAAAACACAACTGTACATTAGAGTGTTTGTTTAACAATAGGGTTAGATAAGGGACACAGAGATTCCCATATTTTTTGGGAATTCTTGCCAAAATCTTTTTCCTGAGATAAATATGTTGTTCAGATTGCTACAAGAAATCATTCCTACCACAGGCAATACAACTTTTTAACACTTCGTCACTAAGTGGTAGATAAGACTCACAGATATCACGACTGCACCAAGTGCACCTTGCACAAGAGGTTGATCTACAGCTTTATCAATACTAGTTAAACAGTTGTACATTTTTATTTTTATTCCCAATTTGTATACATTTTAAATTATTTGTTCTTATATTCTATCCTGTTATTATTTCATGTATATTGTATCCTTTTATGTTGTGTATATTCTGTATGTGTGTTGTGGGTCTGATATTTTGCTGCTGCAACACTGGTATTTCCCTTTTTTTGAGATCAATAAAAATCTATCCGTCTGTGTACTGAAACAAAGGTACATCCAACATTTACAATATTATGCAAATGTTGTACATAACTGCTGAAGTCCACCTTCATAATGCTGTTATTACGGCAATACAACTGGTTCAACTTTTCAGGTGCAGCAACTTTCTTTTGATTACTTTTTATACATCAGTGGCATCTTACAGGTCAGAAGTCTCCCAAATTATCCTCAGTATCAATGTGAACGACAAAATCTGTAAAATGCAGCTTTATTTCAGGCCGCCATCCCTCAATTAAACAGCAGATGGAGCCTCAGGGACAGAAGACTTCATGAAAGTTAAAACCAAATGGCCGATAACACGGCTCCAGAACGGCATGCCGAAGTCACTGCATGTGCTGGATTTATCCTCTCTGCCGCCGCATGCGTTAATAACCTAAGGTCAGCTCTATAAAAGTTATCAGATCATCAGGAAGAGAGTTGTTGTTTTTTTTGTGTTTTTTAAAGCACCAAACAACTCTAAGCTTGGCATTGTATTTTTTTCCCCACAAAGATGGAAGAAGATTTAAAGAATTGTGGTCATATTAAAACATATTGCACATAATTGGATGTAAATAGAAGAATTAACTTAATTTCATTATTAATTATTTGTTTTTCTATGTTAAAATTATGGCAAGCGATTCCAGTTTTGCCAGAAAAGGGATATCTTTTCAGGATGTAATCTTTAAAATGCATATCTGCAAAAGACTGAATGAATACACATGGGTGTCTAATTATTCTAGAAGAATTTTGATAAAAGTACAGATCAAATCACAATATTTCTACTGTATATAATACAGTAGAACCTATGTTAACAAATGAACAGATAACTTGCTTTTAACTTTAGTGGGTCTAATAGACACATGATTTATTTTTCAGAATTTTCCCAGAAGCTGATTGGCCTGACAGGAACAACTGCCCAGATTGAGCAGGTTTCCAGATCCTTCCGAGTGTATTACAGCCAGGGACCAAAGGACGAGGACAACGACTACATAGTGAGTTATATCCTGCTCCGTTGTTATTCACGCTACACGTCATAACAGTGCAAGGATAATGACTCAAGGATTTTCGTCCATGAAGTCTGATTTCCCCCTCCTGTTGTCTCCAGGTGGATCACACCATCATCATGTACCTGGTGGGACCTGACGGAGAATTTGTGGAGTATTATGGACAGAACAAAAGAAGTGTGGAGATCAGCAACTCAATAGCAGCATATATGAGGAAGCACAAGAAGGCAAAGTGAGCAGCAGCCCATTAAAATCCCAAGATGCACTGACACATTCTATCCCCGGGTGTTTGTTTGACAGATTATAACTTAACACAAGTGCCATCTTATATTAACGCCCTGTATTTATTTTTTGATCAGACTGTGCATTCCTTTCATTGAGTGGTGTGTGCGGAAGGGAACAGGTCTGATGCTGTTCTCCATTTTTCTCCATAATATATTACACACTGCTGCTGAAAGGACACACGTTTGAGAAGGCTGATCATGTGTACACATAAGCTCCAATGAGCTCAGTAGCTCTGGGTTCTGATGCAAAGATTGTGAAAAATGTCTAAAGACAATCACTGTAAATGACTTAGACGTTTGCACATTGCATTTGCTGTTGTGATTAAATACATATGCGCAGTATGTTTAACACATTATTTTCTTGTAATATAAAAATTTAAGTTTGTTTCTTTATCTAAATGCATTGATGAGAACTAATCAGGAGTAGTCTCGCTTTGCCAGACCCTCCTCCACAGCACTGCGGAGGAGAGTCCGACCTGTCCACACAGCATTCTGGGTAGAGTTTAGATTCTTAGCCCAAGCCCAAAATTGACCCGGGTTGGGTCGATATTTTCCGCCGCTATCCTCGAGCCGGGCACTTGATCAAGCATTTTTTTTTTTTTTTTTTTTTAAATCATTACTTTATCAACATTATTGGGTGGGGAGAAAGTAGGGCTGCACAATTAATCGAATTTTGATCTCGATTTTGACTTCCCACGATCAAATTTGCGTGATAGAGCGATTTTTCTTTTTTTTTTTTTAATGCGTCATTTCCTAGAACACTCCGTTTTTGTTTTTTTGCATGGCGCATCTACTACTCCGTAAACCCCTGTCGCTCATGTGCCAGCCAGAGTTGTTCCCTGCACCCTGTGCAGCTATGTTTCTAGATGTAGACAGTCACAGAGGACAGAGTAACGGGAGGAAAACTCAACAGATAGCAGTCGGTTTTACGCCAGTCTCAAAGTTTACCAGTTTACCAGCAAACTTAACATTTTGTCCCGTCTGTGTTATTCAGACAACAGCAGTGACCAGTGCTTGTAGCATCTGTTAGCTCACAGGGTTCTAGGACGCGAGTAACATTTTTCCTCTAGGACGCACCAGTGCACCTAATGTCCTCCCATCCGCTGCAATGTTGTTATATGGATATGGTTTACTGTTGCGTTACATGACC
>NC_045747.1:18401879-18402008 GCF_008692095.1 Etheostoma spectabile | reverse complement strand
TTCTGTAAAGCCGTGCCTGTGTTGAATCTCTCCTCTACTCTCTCTCCTCTTACTCTCCGCGCAGCCCCAAAACACAGCGCCGGTCCACACTTCTGACATTTGTCTACAGTTTTAATTGTTATTAACACA
>NC_045747.1:18400609-18401867 GCF_008692095.1 Etheostoma spectabile | reverse complement strand
TGTATTGTTAAATATGAGGGGCAAACCTGTATTTGTACCAGTGTTTCCGCTGGTAACTCTATCGCGACCGCCACGGCGAAGAACACAGAAGAAGTTATTGAATGCTGAACTGAACTAACTCCAGTTGATAGAGTAATAACGTGTGAGACGGAGCTGCTGTACCTGGGCCAGAGATGTGACCCATGGCCTGAATATCATAGTTCATAAAAGTGCAGTGCAGTGACAATACAGACATTTTATAAACACATGTGCTAGACCCATTCATAATGAGTCAGCCATCTCTCTGTGAGTAGCGTCCATCGCACTCCCTCTCTCTCCCTAGCTCTTTTAATCAGTTATTATTGAAAACAAGGGAAGGAGCTTTCTCAGAGATACATTTAAAAAAAAATATATATATATATATATATATATATATATATGCTATTTTATTTTAGATAGCTAATTTTCATTTAAATGTGTTGCAGCTGTATGTCCATACAACTACAACATAAGAAGAATGTAGCATAATATAGATGTGAAAGCAGTTATAAACAGCCTATGTTACAATAAAATTAGTTTTGGTTAAAATCAACAAATAATCGTGATCACAATATTAATCAAAATAATCATGAATATCATTTTGGCCATAATTGTGCAGCCCTAGGAGAAAGCTATGCCTCTCCTGCTTTTCCCGTAGCTCTGGGTAGTGCGGCCAGTGCATCGGCATGCAGACCGTGGCAAAGGACAATATTCATTAGGTGATCGAGACAAGAAAGTCTCCTATATTGTTCCAGGGCTTTGTTGATTCCTTGATCTGTTACCTACACTATTCGGCTGAGGGAGCTATGGGTCGAGGTTTCTTCATTCAGATCCATTTGCAATCCATTTCATTCTGAATAAACAAACGCTGTTTACATGCTTTGTCCTTGTTACATTATTCATTAAGATAACTCCAAACAGATTTCTGTAGTTCAAATAATTTCAAATTGTAGCTGAGAGGGTCAGTTATAACGGCCCACATATTAAAAGAATTGTTGGGTGTAAATCGGGCTTGTAGTTAATAATTGTCATTTTTATGGGCCCAATCTAAGCTCTAATTACTGAATGGGAGAAAACTGTCTTTGGTTTCTTGGCATTTCTCTAAACCAATCGCAATCGTCTTCAAGGCCAGGTGCCTTTGCAAAATAGCCTCAGGAAGGAACTGGGTGAAACATGTACATTCAAAGTCGTCTTAGTCGTGCAACAGAAAACTCAGATTGGGCAGATAGTCTAGCTAGCT
>NC_045747.1:18378282-18400599 GCF_008692095.1 Etheostoma spectabile | reverse complement strand
ATTTACCCTGCAGAGATCTGAGGAGCAGTTAACCTTAGTCCTCAGAAATCCACCGGTGGTTAGAATTCCAACATAAAAGCGGAAGTTAATGGACATTTGGTCAAAAAGAGTGACATCTGGCAGAATATCTGACAGCACTCTCCCAGTGGTAATAGAAGAAAATACACTACAGCCCACCGCAGCAGTTTTTACGCAGAATTGTTTCATTTTTCTGATGTGCTTATGCTTTAATCTCCTGAGAGACAGTGGTGACTGAAAACATGTAAATAAGGTAGTGTCTCCAAACTTACCATAGGCCTATGCTTATTTTGTAAGTGCTGTAGTACAACTAGCAGGAGACAAGTTATAACTGAGGTAAGTTTGAAGACACTACCTTATTTAATCATTAACTTGATAGCCTACATATTTTAGTTTTATCTCTTTTCTGTGTTGTAGTTTGTAGACGGTCCCTAAGCTCTCTAACTGCTGTCTCAACCCAGGAACTACACACAGCTGAATTAGCACAACTTAATGCATTTCTTTGACATCTACAGCCGTCAAATTCACTGAGTTCACTCAGAAGGAATCACTGCACATGAGTAGGACCTTTTAATGACATTTTGAACATGTTTAGAGGTTAAAAACACATTTAAAACTTGCCCTGATTAAGCCTTTTGGGTGCTAACGCTAGCATGAGGATAACAAGGTTTAGACAGCACCGATTGTTTTAGTCTTTTTCGCTAATGACATCACTCCAAATTTCCAAACAGAGCTACGTGTTGGAATCGACCGGAATTCTCCTGTAAGATAACCTCAACATGATATTAAATGTGCACATAGTGTTTAAACCTTATATGCTGCTTCTGAACTGCCTTCAGTGTTGGTGGAAGTGTTTAAAAGTTTATCATTATTTTCTTCATTAATTAAGGGTCAAATATTTAAAAAAAAATGTATTTTGAGAAAAAGGAGGCTGGTGAAAAATGTTTACATTTCTTATGTGGTCCAACAAAACAGAGAAAGATCTTTTTGGACAGTAGTGATGGTATGACAATGATATGTTTTGATCTCTTTGAGAGGATTTGTTTAGGCTACTAAGTTTTTGGTTTCTGCAAAAATTGCTTTCTGTTGGACTGAATATTTAATTTCATAAGGCTGCTCCTTTAGCTTGTTAGTGTTGTCAGGAAGACTGAGCTCACCCATAATGAGTAATTGCTTTCAGACGGAGGTTAACCACTGAATGATAATATCATTTAAAACCTCCCTGTTTGGTAGAGGAGGAGGCTGTTGACTTCCAGTAATTGTTCAGTGGGGGGAAAAAAACCTCTAATTATATTAATATTAAAGAGCAATGTTGAGGGAAACATTACATGTATTACATGAACTTGCCACCAGCCAGCATTGATTTTATTAATAATCTTTTTTCTGCCTGCACACCTGTCGTGTTCCTCCTTTAGAAATCGGATTAGAAAAGCAAACACAGCAGTTGTTGAGCTCTCAGCAGCCAGACACCACGCTCATTCCTGCAGGAGAGAGAGACCGCTCAAAATGGAACAAATTGATTTGTAGATTGATGTTATTTATTTTTAAACGTCAGTGTCTCTCTTGAGACTTGTTTCCCTTTGTTTCCAAGCATTCATTCGGAAAGGCCTCGTTTAGACCGGATAAATGCATGAAAGCAGGTGTAAGAATAGAACTTACTCAGTGACTTTCTGAAACACTTTAAGAAGTCAGATTAGTTCTTAATTTTCTAATCCTGAAAGCAATATTGATTCCAACCACCTGTGTTAGTTCTTAGTGAGAATATGTGTGCAAAGACCCCATAGCTGTTTTCTAATTCCATAATACACTCATTATAGTGTGCACATTAAAAAGTGACTAAAAACATTTTGGGAATGATTATTCAACTTTGAGCCAAGAATTAGAAGATTGATACCACTCATACTTACTGTGGGCTGAATATGAGGCTACATTTAGCATCCGATTAGCTTAGCTTAGCACAAAAACTGGAAATGGGTGAAACAGGTAGCTTCACGCATCACATTTTTAACCTGTGGCTACTGTACTATGGCCACAGTTACAGGGTAGTGGTAAATGCATAGGCGATTTTAGACCCTTTTTTAGGAATATAATTTTAATTAACTTTCAACTTCACTTTAAAAAAATATTGAGACTTGCATTAATCTTTGGAAAAACAAGGTAACAGTTTTATTAACATGTACTGTGCATATTTGTATTATTTGCCGTTTGTACAAAAGGACGAAGTACATTATATATTGTACAATATGCAATAAACAAATACATACTGAATACTACAGGTTTAATCCTGTAGTATAGATGTTGGCGACACAGGTCACAGTGGAATCAGACAAGTAAAAGTAACTCAGCCAACATTTGCTTCTAGACAACAGTTCATTTTCTATTTTATTTTATTTGTCAATCAATGCAAATTGCATATATTTTAACACACCTGTACATACCTGTGAGCATAAACTAACAGGGAGAGCAACAACACATTTGGATAAATCTGTGAGGCCTGGGCTGATCCAGCCTGCTGTCAATACCAAGGTATTTATAGTTTGTTATTTCTTGGTTGTTCTAGTTTTGGTTCCCAAACAGATCGGTGAAGAAGCTGGATTTAAACCTTGTCCAGTGGCCTATGAGTGATAATCTTAAATGCAAATCTTTTTTTAATCTGCATCTGTTTTGTCATTCAAAGAACCATGATTATGTGTTTTCCATCTTTTTGGATGTGCCTCTACAGACATGTACCCGGTGTGTGGCAGTAGCTTTGCTCCCAGGCCAGTCCTTGTCTCTCCCGTTGACCCCTTAATACTGTGCAGACGCACCCGTCGTCAGATCTATTTTCCCCCCGGGGTGAGGCATCGACCTCTCTCTCACACAACCAGCTGATGAGGGATTTTCTCCTTGCTTCTTCTCTTTCTTGTCCCGTGACCCTTGAATTCACAGATTGTGGCCCCCTTGCAGTCAAACGTCCACGCAGACAATTGCTGCCATGTCGAGACGTGACCGAGGGGTCGGCGTACTGTAAGTCTGCCTGCCCCGGCCGCGCTTCTTCACCAAGAGCCAATTATAATCACAGCTGTTTCCAGACCTTCAAGTGACATCAAGAGGCTATTAAATCAGCACCAATTAGGATGTCTGTGATGCACTGCCAGACTAAATTCCCATACCGTCCTGCTCTTTTCCCTCTAAATTCCATATTGTTTCCTTTGCTCTGTTAAGGAATTTAAAAAAAAAACAATTGAGCAGGCTAAGGGCAATGGAGATTATGTGCCAAAGTAAATACTACTTGATTACTTTAGTTTGTTTCAAAGCTGTTAAAAAAGTGATTTTTAAATGAGATAAAAGTACATAAAAAGTCAGATAACAAACGAGGGATGTGTGCAAGAGGGTGAAAATCTGTTGATCTCAGTGGTGCAAAGACGTCGGTACTGGAGCAATGTGTCTGCAGGAGGTTTTAACATTTTTGTAAACAAGATAAATAAGATATAGTAGTTGGATTGAGTCTCGAGAATACAGCATAAAATAGGAGAAGATAAAAGGCTTCTTTCATGTCATCAGGGCATACTCTTGCAGTATTTTTAAGTTAGATGGAATAGTTTCTTAAATGGGTCTGCTAGAAATGTACTACCACAAAGTTGGAGGCCAGAAATGGATTATTAAAAGATTGGTCAAAACTGATTCAGCAGGGCACAAGATATCCAGACTTTTAGCTCCTAAGTTAGGACAGTAGGTCCCACACTTCCCATAATGCAACATGATAGTCTTTTTTTTAGCTAGCAGAAAGGAAAAGGGAAGAGAGTTTCTGAAGCTAAGAAATAATACTGGCAACTTTTAGATGCTTGCTTTCTGATCAAAGCCAGTGTCTTTAAATTTTCACAACACCTGTCTGTAGCGCAAGCTTTTCTTATAAAAATATGTATTCCCCATAAAGCCACCAAGGGAAGGCAGCACACACAAGACACATTACACGTGACCATTTTCAAGCTGCCTTTACAGACATTAATGAGCAGAGGAAGGTGAACATAATGCTAAATATGCATCAAACTGCGACAGGCCTCGGTCTGGAATGTGCTAAATGTTGCCCAGCTGCTCCCCACGCAAAACCCAGCTAATTGTCTGCGATCGGCTCGGCCCTCCAGACAGCCAATGCCAGAATTTCAGCGATGCCCTGATGAACCTAATCTTCCCTGATCCCAGAAAATGAGGTCCGATGTGTCGGGACCGTAAGCCCTCTAAGCTGTCGTCCTTAGCATTCATTGCTTTTTAATGGATGGTCTGAAGGGTTACAATTGAAACCGTTTAAAAGTGACACAATACAGCTATACATAGACAGTTGTAAATATAAAATGGACATACTTGACTTTTTTAAGGTGACGTAGAAGCCAGCTCTCCAAATATAGGAGAACAAGGCTGCATTAAGAGGCCCGACCGTTGCTTATAAAAGCTGCAAAAGTCTTGTTTGGCCGATGGGCGTCTGTGCTGTTCTTCTTAAACTATTAGCAGCCGTAGAGAGAGGGGAATCTTCTTTTGGATCTGCAGCACTGTGGTAAGCATGATGCTACATCCAGTTCTTTTCATTTTGACCAACTTCTGTTTAGTTTTAACCACCTTTACATGCATTTCTTTGTACCGCTCCTGCAGCCAGATAAAATGAGCGATGCCGAGATGGAAATATACGGGGTGGCTGCCCCATACCTCCGCAAATCAGAGCGGGAGAGAATCGCAGCACAAAACATGCCATTTGATGCCAAAACAGCCGTCTTTGTGCCTGATCCGAAGCAGGAGTATGTGAAAGGGAAAATCAAAAGCCAAGATGGCTCTAAGGTCACTGTGGAGACTGAGGATGGAAAGGTGGGCGTATTTCTAAGTCTTATCTGAGATGGTAAAGTAGCCAGGGAAACACTCCTAGGCATTTACTAAATTCTGACATCCCATATGCTCTGTTTTTATGGGTCATTCAATTCAATGGACTTTTGAATTCCTCCTGCAGGTTGTCACAGTGCACCTGGATGACATCCGCCCCATGAACCCTCCTAAGTTTGACAAGCTGGAGGACATGGCCCTGTTGACGCATCTGCATGAACCTGCCGTGCTCTTTAACCTCAAAGAGCGCTACGTGGCCTGGATGATCTATGTAACTATGTACTTGCACCACACGTCATACTACTTAATTAATCATTTCTTTATGGTGATGGTTTTTCTCTTCTCATTTCTTCACAGACCTACTCTGGGCTCTTCTGCGTGACTGTGAACCCCTATAAGTGGCTTCCGGTTTACAACCCAGAGGTGGTGGCCGGTTACCGTGGGAAAAAACGTCAGGAGGCCCCCCCACACATCTTCTCCATCTCTGACAGCGCATACCAGTACATGCTCACAGGTCCAGTCTTACCACTCGTACCTGACGTTTGCCTGAAAAACTGCAGTACAGTCAGACCACTCACGGTTGAAATATGTATTATAACAGCAGAACATTGTATTTGGCGGCTTCCCCCTAGCCGGAGCCTGCAGGTGGATGCTGGGAGGGTGGTGGAGCTAACAGCGGGCAGCGATGCAGGTGCAGGGCAGCAGAAGCATTGACAAGGCAGAGAAGGGGAAATTGTGCAGCTTACATAGAGCGCCAAATCGAGGGGGTGTTTTTGGTAAATGATACGGGGAGGGAGGCGTGTGTGCACACAGTGCAGCTCGAGTTGGATGCCTCAACTAGCTCACAGGCGTTGCCCCATTTGCTTCAGTTTTGTGTATTTATTACATAAATGATTGAATCTTCCTTGATATTATTGTAACATTATAAGCATCGTTGCGTTTATGCTAAAGGTAAAACATCCTCCGAAAGAAAAAAAGCAGCAATATCGCCAATGTAGAAATACTTATTTCAGTAAAAGTACAAACGCATTGGCATCAAAGTATCCTTAAAGTTCCAAAAGTATGCAGAATGGCCCATATCAGAATAATAATGATATTATTGAATTATAATTATTTATGCATTAATGTCTACATCACTTTTTCCCAGAGGATCAGTAAGGTCTTATCTTAATTTATAATTACACATCATAATTTGTTTATGCATAATATTAATCTGAATCTTCAAAGTATCTAAAGTTATCAAATTATTGTAATAGCGTTAAAAGTAGAATCAATGTTTCCCTCCAAAATGCAGTGGAGTAGAAGTATAAAGTAGTAGAAAAGTACCTCAAAATAAATTGTACTTAAATGCACTACTAGAGGAAATGTACTTAGTTAATTTCCTTAACCACTTTAACTTTGATTATTTTCACATTAAGTCATGAAAATTGTATGTAGTACGGGAAAATTTAAGATTTGAAACCAAGTTTTCTGGGGTTTTAATACACAGCTATCAGGGCACTTAATGAAAGAAATAATATAGTATATAATAGAATATTAATATATAATAGAAATTTAAGATGATATATATATATATATAATAGAAATTTAAGATGATGTAAAGTCAAATTTCCCAAATCTTTCCTGACTAAAACTGCCCCAAATTATCTAAAGACAGAACCATCAGGGTGTTTAATGACAGTTTGTTACGAAGATGTCACACAATTTGACATTTGACAACAAATAATTAGAACAGAACATAGAGACATTTACAGGATCTCCTCTGACCAAAACTACAACGTTTGATTAAAATTAGACAAAAATGATAAAATAACTAAAATGTAAAAAAAGATAATTCAAAGTTCAAGTTAAGAATTCAAAGTAAATCAGAATTCAACAGGTTTAAACTTCCCATACAGCTGCTCTATATCAACATTCACCCAGTTTCTTTCCCTTTAACAGATCGAGAGAACCAGTCTATCCTGATCACGTGAGTTTGGCGTTATGTGCTGTCAAACTTTTAAAAAACTCAATATTCTTTAATTTCCCATCACTCATGTCACGCTGTTCTTCTGCCAGTGGAGAATCTGGAGCCGGGAAGACCGTCAACACAAAGCGAGTCATCCAGTATTTTGCAACAATTGCATCATTCGGAGACTTGAGCAAGAAAGAGCAACTTGCCAGCAAAATGAAGGTTCGGTCCACCTATCTCACACTCTGACAACGTATGGATTAGATATAAAAACGTGTTGAAACAGTTAGTTCTCACTTGTGATTTGAGTTCACAGGGAACTCTGGAGGATCAAATCATCCAGGCCAACCCTCTACTGGAGGCTTTTGGGAACGCCAAGACCGTGAGGAACGACAACTCCTCTCGATTTGTAGGTTCAAATTTGAGTACAGAAGCTGACAATTGTTATTGTTATAATTCATTTGTTAACCCGGTTATCTCTTGATAATCTCCTGAGAAAATGAATCTGATGTTACAAGAAAACAACTTTGTTACATGATGAGATCATAACTTGCTAATCAGTAGATAACAAGATGAAAAAATAATTATGATGGTAGTTCTCCCCAGTGATCAAAGTCTCAGATACTTAGATATTTTCTAAAAAATATAAAATATAATGTGGAGTAAAAAGGATAAAAATTAAACGAGTACCTTAAAATGGTACTAAAGTGCAGTAGTTGAGTAATTGTACTTAGTAACTTTTCACCCGTGGCACTCAGTTTCCAAATATCAGAGCAATTGTCAATTGTAATATATTAAAGCTCATATGGCAAACTTACATAATTGAATAACTTTTGCAGGGAAAATTCATCCGCATCCACTTTGGAACAAAGGGGAAGTTGGCATCAGCTGATATTGAAACATGTGAGTTTGCTTACATAAGTTTTATTGATATCCCACTGCTATATATATATATATATATAGATTTTCTTATATTGTTTGTGCTCAAATTTATTTTATTGAAGACCTTTTGGAAAAATCTAGAGTGACCTTTCAGCTGCCGGCAGAGAGAAGCTATCACATCTTCTATCAAATCTTGTCAAACAAGAAGCCCGAGTTAATTGGTAAATAAAGTAAATTGGTCATGCTGCACTTCCAGATCCACTGTAGCTGCTGATCCTGCATAGAGAAATCAGTACTTTTTGTATTACATTTTTAGAAATGATGCTGATAACCACCAACCCATACGACTACCCTTTCATCAGCCAGGGTGAACTCACTGTGCTGAGCATCAATGACATGGAGGAGCTGATGGCCACTGACGTGAGTGTGCAAAGGCTCAAATGATAATATCCTTTTATAGGTAAACATCCTTTCTAAATTTCATTTAGACAGCCACTTCATGTTCATTAATGTGTATTTATGTCTTATGTTTTCTACCTGCTGCACACCCAATCTCGCTTCAGGGACACAAATAGAGATAAGTTGAACCCATGACAGGATTTCATCATGCTGTATCATAAGGACAAAATATCAATAATAGTTGATATATGGACAATATGTTATTATGGCCAGTGGTGAATTTAAGATGATTGATACAACATTATGAGGAGTGAGATACCAGACTAAACTTGTATCTGTTGTGTATATATATATGTTAAACTTTAATGTGTATGTGGTCATAACCTGTTGCTATTTTCAGTGTAAATTCAGCTAGTGGGAGGGTTTATCAATACTATCCATACAAATAATGTTGTAAACATTTTTTTTGTATTATTACTAAACTAAGCATAACAATTCTGATCACATCCGCACCTGTTCCTCAGAGTGCCATCGACATCCTGGGATTTAGCGTGGATGAAAAGGTCGGCATCTACAAGCTGACTGGCGCTGTGATGCATTATGGGAACATGAAGTTCAAGCAGAAGCAGCGGGAGGAGCAAGCGGAGCCCGATGGCACCGAGGGTGAGACGTCTGAGCTAAATTTAAACCTAATTAGACTCCAGTATGGCAACATTACAGCTTGCAACATACACTTTTTAAGCATTTGATGTGCTTCACATGTGCACGTGCACTTTCTATCCCATAGTGGCAGACAAAGTCGCCTACCTCATGGGTCTGAACTCTGCTGATTTGCTGAAAGCGCTGTGTTATCCTCGAGTGAAGGTTGGGAATGAGTATGTCACAAAGGGTCAGACTCCTCAGCAGGTAAAGATTGTTTCTACAGCTAACAAAATGTGGAAATTAAAAGATGATGTTTGATTATAGGCAGTGGTGGAGTGTAGGTACCGTACATTTACTCAAGTACTGTACTTGAGCATACATTTTGAGGTACTTGTACTTTACATGAAAATTTCCATTTCATGCAACTTTATGCTTCTACTCCACTACATTTCAGAGGTAAATATTGTACTTTTAACTCCACTACATTTTTCTGACATCTCAATGGAGATTACAGTTTGTCATTCCCTCCTGTCTAGTGGAAACCACATACAGTGGGGTTTGAAAGTTCCGGCACCCCAGGTAAAATTTTTTATTAATGTGCATAAAGAAGCCAAGAAAAAAATTGAAAATTTTCCAAAAGGCATCAAATGACAGATTAGACATTTGTATTATACAGTATGTCACAAAAAATAGATTTTATTTCCATCTTTTACACTTTCAAAATGACAAAAAACTAAAAAATGGTGTCGGCAAAAGTTTGGGCACCCTGCAGAGTTAATACCTTGTTTTATTGAATCCATTTTTCCTTCTACTAGGGAAATGTTCCCTGTGCCACTGGCTGTAATACAACCCCAAAGCATGATTGATCCCCCCCCCCCATGCTTAACAGTTGGACAAAGGTTCTTTTCATTAAATTCGGTGCCCTTTCTTCTCCAAACGTACCTTTGCTCATTCTGGCCAAAAAGTTCTATTTTAACCTCATCGGTCCACGGAACTTGTTCCCACAATGCATCAGGCTTGTCTATATGTTCATTTGCAAACTGCAGATGCAAATTTTTGTGGTGAGGACGTAGAAGAGGTTTTCTTCTGATGACTCTTCCATGAAGACCAGATTTGTACGAGTATCTCTTTGTAGCTGAATGGTGTAGCACAACTCCAGTGTCTGCCAGGTCTTTCTGGATGGATCGTGCAGTCAAATGTGGGTTTGGACTTGCTTTTCTCACAATCCTGCGAGCTGTTCTGTCTGATATTTGTCTTGGTCTTCCAGATCTTGCTTTAACTTCCACTGTTTCTGATGACTGCTATTTCTTAATTACATTCCGAACAGAGGATATTGACATCTGAAAACCCTTTGCTATCTTCTTATAGCCGTCTCTTGCTTTGTGGGCGTCAACTGTTTTCAGTTTCAGTTTCCTAGACAACCGCTTAGAAGAACCCATGGTGCTGATTGTTGGGGCAAGGTCAGATGAGTCTGGGCATTAAAACCTTAAGACTGACATCACCTGGTCTTTCAAGACAATGATTGAGAACAATCCATGACGCTGTCAGGTCTCAGCTTTCCAAAGGGGAAGTACAAGGTATTAACTCTGCAGGGTGTCCAAACTTTTGCAGACGCCAGATGCTAACTTTTTTATATTAATGAACGTCCGATACATTCAAGCCGATGCAACATGAGTTGCTACAAAGGTAATTGAGACTATCAGCTCCACACAACTCTCTCTGTATTTCTCAGTATGGCTGTTGTATGTTTAGAAAATGGTGTCGTCCGGCAAGTCAGATAATCACCTCTTCTTCACCATGTTTTTATTAATCCTCTGTGTCCTCCTTGGTTAAAAGCAATTGTGCGTGTGGGAGGGGTGGGGCTGGTGCTTGATCACGGAAGGCTTTTATTATGTGGATGCGCTGACAGTTTTGTTGTCATTACTTAGAATTCCTCATGGGGGAGGCAGAAACTACGCACTATAGCTTTAAGCTAAATAAAACCTTTAAAAGCCTCTTGGATCAGCTGGAAAATGCATTGTCACAAAGCTGGAAACAGGGCTGTTTTTTTGACACCATGAAAAGTTGAATTTTTAGAGATCCGTGGTTCACAGAGGACAGCGAAACGCTGCAAACATATGATGATCGCATAAAATGCTGTAGATCAAACTACCCAACAGCATATAAAGGAGCTAAAACTAATAAATGACTGATCATAGGTGAACAATGCCATGGGCGCCCTGTCTAAGGCGGTGTATGAGAAGCTGTTCCTGTGGATGGTCACCAGGATCAACCAGCAGCTCGACACCAGACTTCCAAGACAGCACTTCATCGGCGTCCTGGATATCGCAGGGTTTGAGATTTTTGAGGTAAACAGGATTCACACAAAATAAAACAAAATATTTCCATAAATCTCTATTTCCAATGAAACAATGTTGTTTAATCCAGATGAACAGCTTGGAGCAGCTGTGCATCAACTTCACCAACGAGAAGCTGCAACAGTTTTTCAACCACCACATGTTTGTGTTGGAGCAAGAGGAATACAAGAAAGAAGGAATTGTGTGGGAGTTTATTGACTTTGGCATGGACTTGGCAGCCTGCATTGAGCTCATTGAAAAGGTGCATCATCTTTTTGTGCAAATATTCATGTTGACAATGATTGTGCGCATTCCGACACTTTTCGGCTTTCTTTCCTGCAGCCGATGGGTATTTTTTCTATTCTTGAAGAGGAGTGCATGTTTCCGAAGGCGACAGACGGCTCCTTAAAGAACAAGCTGTACGACCAACACCTGGGGAAGAACAGCATCTTTCAGAAGCCCAAGCCCTCCAAAGCAAAGGCCGAAGCCCACTTCTCACTCGTGCATTATGCCGGCACTGTAGACTACAACATCAGCGGCTGGCTGGAGAAAAACAAAGACCCGCTAAACGACACTGTGGTGCAGCTTTACCAAAAAGCTTCCCTGAAGCTGCTCCCTCAGCTCTTTGCCACATATGCCGCTGCTGACGGTCAGTTCACCTTTAATGACACATATGAATGAGATCATGTTGACTATAGTTTTATACGTAGGTTATGTTGTTTCTTTTGTGTTTCTGTAGCTGCTGATGGAAGTAAGAGAAGTGCCAAGAAAAAGGGGTCTTCTTTCCAGACGGTTTCTGCACTTTTTAGGGTAATAATCAACAGTTAGATCATGACTGAAGGAATTACGTTGATGGATTTTTTTGGTGTCAGTCTGGTGAAGTGGTGTTAGTTACTCAAATTGTATTATTGCTTGGACCAGCCAACCCCCCTATTCTATTCATTTTTCCATTTTTCTCTTTTTATATTTTATTTAAAAATGTTTATTCATGTAAAAAGTTACGTCCCCCAATTTTTACGTGGAAAGCAGGTTTCTAAGACTTTTATCTACAGTGCCAATCAATAATTATGGTAGGAAAAATGTTATCACTTACTTTTTTCTTTTCTTGGTCTAAATTGAGAAATCAATCTCAACCTTCAATCTTGTTGCACAGGTACTGCACTTGTGTATAATGACAATAAAGGCATTCTATTCTATTCTATAGTCCAATATAGGTGCACAGAGTTTAAACATTATTGATATGCCACCATGTGTGGCTTTTAATTATGTAAACTGTAAATGTAAACTGCACTTCAGGCTCCCAAGTTTCAAGAAAGAAATTCAGAGGACACAATCTCTCTATCCCAAGTTGTACCTTGAAACAATTTCATTTAGTTTACCTCTGTTCATTTCTGTCTGGCAAGCTAACGTCCATGCATCCGTGCTGGCTACTGCCTGACATGTAACAACGTATACCAACTTGTTTTAAAAAAAACAACAACATTCTTTTAAGTTAACATGAAGACTAATTAATAAAAAGGCAAAAATCTGTTCATCACCTGCAGGAAAACCTGAACAAACTGATGGCCAACCTCCGGTCCACACATCCACACTTTGTAAGATGCATTATCCCTAATGAAACCAAGACCCCAGGTAAGAAGAATTATTTTTATTCTAAAGTTAGAGAAGATGTATACCACTCTCAAGTCTGTACGTCTTTATATAACATCAAGGAGATATAATGTGTTAATTATTGAGCTTTAGACGGGCTGGTGGGTGGATTCTGTTTCCTGTTGCTTCCATTCTTTATGCTATGCTAAGCTAACAAGCTGCTGGCTCCAGTTACATATTCATCGAACAGACAAGAGAGTGGTATCAATTTCTAACTCTTGTAAAGAAAGCAAATTGTTACCGTTTATTCGCTAAAATGTCAGACTATTCCTTTAAAAAGTACAGCATGATGTAAAGCCAGACTACAAATACGGGGGGGCCATTAAAACAGACCAAACTTTAACTATGTAAATACCGTACATATCCACTTTCCTTGTATTTCTTTATTCATATTTCTACTCTGATATTTATACTATTTGTGCAACTGCAACACAGAGTTTCCCTTCTGGGATCAATAAAGTATTTCTGATTCTGATTCTGAAAATGAACCAGATTTTAGTTCATTTAACTTAACATGTGTTGAACTAAAATGTGTATTCCATGAAGGGTCCATGGATCACCATCTGGTCCTCCACCAGCTGCGCTGTAACGGCGTGCTGGAAGGAATCAGGATTTGCAGAAAAGGATTCCCCAGCAGGATCCTCTATGGAGATTTCAAGCAGAGGTAACACACACACACACACTAATAACAAAACCCTGAAACTCACCTATATTTGAACCTCAACTCTCTTTTCGACAGATACAGGATTCTGAATGCCAGTGCGATCCCGGAGGGGCAGTTTATTGACAGCAAGAAGGCTTCAGAGAAACTGCTCTCCTCTATTGATGTGGACCATGCGCAGTATAGATTTGGATACACAAAGGTATCTTGTCAGTTCTGTTTCATGTGTTCTTATTGTTACTTAGTATTTATTGGATATCATGCAGCAACAGAGTCCAGCTACTTACAGTAACAGTAAAAGCATAAACTGTGACATTACAAGTTGACAGTTGGGGATTGTAACTTAGTACATTCACTCGAGTACTGTCCTTAAAGAAACACTAGAGAACTTTTTTTACCTTAAAATAATGTTTCCACAATCGTTTCAGTGGTTCATTAACTCGTAACAGGGTGAACGGCACTTCTGTATTTGTTTTCCGGCTCTCTACCGACTATAACTGCACGATTCACAATTCCGCTTCCAACCTGTAGGAGGACCGAAGCAGGAAAAGTTCTCTAGTGTTGCTTTAAGTACAATTCTGCGGTACGTGTACTTTGAGGATTTTCATTTTCTGCTGCTTTATATTGTTACTTCACTACTTATTAAAGCCACAATTGAACCGTTCACCACATTTATTTTAAGGGGGTAGTTACTTTGCAGATTCAGATCATTAATACCAAATATAAATCCACTAATATGTGGTGATGTGATTATTATAGATGAGGCTACCCAGCACTATATAAAGTAATTCAAAAGATCTCAGCCTTTACCAGCTGCAACATTAAAGTGATGAACACATTAATGCATCAATAATCCATATATATATATATATATATATATATATATATATATATATATAGATAGATAGATAGATAGATAGATAGATAGATAGATGTCTATATCTAAATATATATATAGATATCTATATCTATATATATATATATATATAAATAGATATATATATATATACTTTTACTTGAGTAAGATGTATGAATGCAGGACTTTTACTTGCATTTCTACACTGTGGTATTGCTACTTTTACTTAAATAAAACATCTGAGCACTTCCTCCACCACTGCAACGTAAATTGTTCCATAATGTTACACTTAAATAAAATAAATGAATTTATGAATTCATCAGCTTCTGAACCACCTTAAATAATTGTATCCGTGGGAAATTCAGTGGACATTTTTTTTTTTACCTAACTAATATCTGAACCTTGGCACAGAGAATCAGAAGAAATGTCTCAAATGATATTGAATACATTTCCATTTAAATGTGGTATCTTCCCGACATACAGGTGTTTTTCAAAGCCGGCCTGCTGGGTCTCCTGGAAGAGATGAGGGACGAGCGGCTGGCTGTGCTGATGACTCGTCTCCAGGCCGTGTCAAGAGGTTACATCACCAGGCTCCGGCTCAAGGAGATGACCAAGAAAAGGTCCACTGACAAATTGGTTTCTTTAATACAGCAGAACTTATCTTTTAGCTCACATTTATTTAACTTGATGGTTGATAGCAGAGAATCTGAAGTTCCCATTAATATGTATTTTAGGACTTGCTAGCAGCTAGGAGTGTAAAGCACACGTTATATCACGATACAATGTTATATCAATTCTCAGGACAACTGCCACGAAAAGATTTAGATTTGATTCAGTTCAGGGGCCTGCGACCGATACGAGACAATATACACATTTAACACACTCAGTTACAATTACAAAAAGCAATTAATTATGATTTGACAATTTCATTACTAAACTCTTCCAGACAATTAAATTTTAAACAAACAATGCTTTTTTATTGAAAAAGAATGGCTATATCAACATAAAGATGAATATCTGTATCGATATTTTCACTTTGTATCGATAATATTGGATCCTTGAGGATAGAGATTTCCATCGATTTATCGTTACGTCCCTGGAAGCTACGGATGGCTAATGGTGATCGGTCGGCCCAACACTTTGGTCCAGACTGAAATATGTCAACGACTGTGGATTTTCATGACATTTTGTACAGCCATTCATGTTTCCTCTCTGGATTAATGCTATTGACTTTGTTGCTCCTCTGACTTCTCTCTAGCGCCACCATGAAGTCAAGCTGGGATTTTCCCGAATGGTTTATGACCAAATTCCTGCAAAACTAATGACATTCCCATCAACCTCAGCTGTACTTTGTGTTTAGGACTAATTAGCTAATGTCAGCATGCTAACGCTAAGATAACATGAACAACATGATGTTAGCAAATATCTTCATGCCATTTAGGCATTGTAGGCAGTGAAAATGTCTTAGATAATGGAAATATGGAGACACATTGAAATCCTGACAATAATTTGTTATAAAAAAGGCTTTATTGTTTTGCTTTTTCACTCCGTAGAGAGTCCATTTTCATCATCCAGTACAACATCCGCGCCTTCATGAATGTGAAGAACTGGCCCTGGATGAGGCTCTTCTTTAAGATAAAGCCGCTCTTACGAAGCGCAGAGGCTGAGAAGGAGATGCAGAACATGAAAGAGAAGTTCTCACGACTCACAGAGGACTTTGCAAAGTCGGAGGCCAGGAGGAAGGAGCTGGAAGAGAAAATGGTCATGCTTGTCCAGGAAAAGAACGACCTTTACCTTCAAATCCAAGCAGTATGTCAACAACAACAACGTGCTGTGTTTGTATTGATTTCATTCTGTCAGATAAGGAGATCAAGAGAGGAAAGGCTTTTTTTTATTATTCAGCAACTACATAAGCTGCTGTCCAACTGGAGGGATTTTTGCAGTTCCTGGAACATAACGTCCATAGAACCCTTTTTTTCTCGTCTTCCGACTGGACAGATTTGGGGATTTTTAAGATCCTCTGGCCACAGTTCCTGTAACTCTTTCAGCTCCTACTTCAGGGCAGGGTCTGTTCCCTTTTCTGCATAGTGGTGGTTAGAAGGCTGTGTTATAAGAACAAAAGGTCAGTTCCTATGGCATCTTGGCCAGTGTGAATGCAAATGACAAGTAGTTAGTAGAACTGTTTAGAAGTGGACAGATCCTATAACTACGGTCCTGTAACTTCTTGGTCGGAAAGAGGCTATAATCAATAGAAATGTAAGATAAGAGTGTCATTGGTCCCTGCAGGGAAAGGAGTGATATTCAACAAAGTAAAAGTAGAAATAAATAGAACGACAGCAGACGGGGGGGATTACACCAAATACAAATGATGATGGTGCTACAACATTTTCAAAGATAAATATAATAAATATGAATAATGATTAAGACAGACACACATGAAAAAATATAATAATAAATAACATACAGAATATTCCAAACACACTAAACTAACAAAAAAGATGTCAAAAAATTCTTTATATATGCAATAAAATATATAGCAATTGGTCGGGAAAAATTTAGAATTTTTGTGTCAGACTTCTCAGATTATGAGAAGCAATGTCTCAAGATCTGTTGCAATTTTGGATGCAAATAGAATGGATGAGAACTACTTTTGTCACACTTCTCACAGAATGAACTGTTAAATGTGACATTATTCACAATAAATTATATTAAGTATTTACCAATGTTGATGAAATGGGAAGACAAAAAAAAGTTTAAAAAGATGGAAATGAACCAGAGGAATAACCATCATCTCTAATTGATTTGTTTTGCCTCTGCTCTCCAGGAACGGGAGAACCTGTGCGACGCCGAGGAGAGGTGCGAAGGTTTGATAAAGAGCAAGATCCACCTGGAGGCCAAAGTCAAAGAGTTCTCCGAGAGGATGGAGGAAGAGGAGGAGATCAACGCCGAAATCACGGCCAAGAAGAGGAAGCTGGAGGACGAATGTTCGGAGCTCAAAAGAGACATCGATGACCTGGAACTCTCCATCGTTAAAGTGGAGAAGGAGAAATACGCCACCGAAAATAAGGTGCCGCTGATGATGTCATGCCTTCTTAACCCTCCTGTTGTCCTCAGGTCAAATTTGAACCATTTTCAAAAAATGTCTGTATAAGAAATTTGGGCTTCCATCAACCAAATTGTCAAAAGGAATAATGTGGATAGTTCCATACAATGCTCTTCACAAGTAGAATAAATTATCAGTTCACGACTTTAATTGAATTTGGCTGTTTTTTTATATTATAGTATTAGAAGTTTTTTTTAAGAACATTAAAAAAATGTACGTTTATAGATGCTGTAAAAAGAATTTCATTAATTATTAACAAGGTATTATGATCCTCTGTTGTAACTTTATAATAACCATCCAAATAATAGTTAACACGTGTTTTTTTTAAAGGTTTTAAAAATCATTTGGTAATTAATAACAAATACTTACATAACATATACAAAATATGTGCAAAATAAAACTAAGCAACAGAAACTGTTACAATATAATATAAAATAACTACTAACTAAAGTTTAACGAAGTTTATTAAGATCCCCATTTGCTTCTGTCTGTCTTAAACAGAAGCTACTCTTCCTGGGGTCTATTATTTAATAAGATTATTACATAAACTGGAATACATACACCCATAACATTCATACTCACAATAGTATCAATCTACCATTTATTAGGGATGGTTATTATAAAGTGTTACCAAAGATTATCTCCTTAGGTGAAGAACTTGGTAGAAGAGCTCACTACTCAGGAGGAAAAACTGCTGAAGTCTTCAAAGGAGATGAAAGCTCTGCAGGAGGTGCACCAGCAGACGCTGGATGACCTCCAGGCCGAGGAGGATAAAGTCAACTCTCTGATGAAGACCAAAATCAAGCTGGAGCAACAGGTTGATGACGTAAGTCTGGACCATGAAATAATTCTCTATTAATTGGATCACCAAGGTCATTAGCACCACTGTAAGCCTGGTTCGGTGTCCTTGGTTTAGTGCTTAACGTGCTGGTTGAATGTCCCTTGCAGCTGGAGGGCTCACTGGAGCAGGAGAAGAAGGGGAATGTAGACTCTGAGAGATCCAGAAGAAAACTGGAGGGGGATCTGAAGCTGTCTCAGGAAACCATCATGGACCTGGCAAATGAAAGACAGCAAATGGAGGAGAGACTCAAAAAGTAGGATGGATGGATGGATGGATGGACTGACTTTATTACAGTGTTTCTGGCACTATGGTACTATTCTCACAAGTATGTGGTAATATTTCACTACCTTAAGTACAAATAAACCCCCAGATCATAAAAAAGTAAATCTAACATTGACTGTGTAGGAAAAAAAAAAACTCTAGAAAGACCAGTTTCAAATTAAAAAACACCACGGTCATACAAAGTACATGCTTTGGATAGGATGTTCTTCTCTTTCGTTAAAATACTTTTTACTAACACTGTGCTTTGCATTGTTCATAACATATAGTCAATGAAACCTTTGCCTAATATACCATATGTATGGTTGTTTATTTTGCCTGATATAGTCCGATGCATATCTGAATTCCGAATCACCACCTTAAGGTGTGAGATTCATGTGATTTGAACCCACAGGTGGGATTTGAACCCACAACCTTAGTGTTGGTAATTTACAGTAGTGCTCAACCCTTCAGGGCCACAAAGGACCACTGCTGTTACAGAGCATACAATACAGTAGTGTGGATGAGACATTGAAGACATTTTTTCCTATGGTGCATGAACTATAAAAACATATATTGTGATCTGGACTTATGGCTAAATTCAGAAGAGCAAATTGATGCAGATTAGTGCAGTGAAAACGTTTACAATATTTACATTAATCAATTTTCCTTCAGTTATGTTACAGTTTTTTAAACAGTATTTAAAATTAGACAAACCCTTACAGTAACGTTGCAATAAAAGTTTGTTTCTTTCATCTCGGATTGGGTAAGATGTCTACATTGATCACACTTCTGATAGGACAGGAATTATGGAAATAGTTTGTTGAATTGAATTTGATGGGTAATGTACAGTTACATTTTTGGTCGCTGTAATGTGAAAACAGTGAAACAGATCATCTTTAGCACTTGAAAGGGTAATTTTGATCTTACATTGTTTAGTCTGAGACTAAGTGATCGTTAAAATAACTTAACTGAAAGAATTGTACTTTGATACGTTTAGGTGACTTAACAAATGTACTGGTTGTATTCCACCAGAAACTGTGTTTGAAACATCTTGTAGTGAAAGATGCTTACAAGCCAAATGAAAGGAGAATGAAAATACAAGAAATATACCAGAAAAAAATAAATAAGATCAAATAAAGAAAGATAACAATCAATCAAAAAGCTAGAACAACTACTGAAAAAAACTAAAAGTTTGATGATTTAGTGCCACGAAGATCGGGAACCACAAAGTGGGTCCAATTAAGTTTAAGCTCGCCTGGTTCTGTCCAAAAGTAATAAAATCTACCTACCCACCTCGGAAGCAGCAGCACGATATATCTAGTTAATTCAATCGTAACGAAAACTGAAAAATCAGAACATCAATTCAACATTTTACGGAGGTTACTTGCTTGACTCTCCAGTGGTTGCCTGGCAACCTCATGATCATGACAACACGTCATAATATGATACCGCACGTTACCCTTTAGATTGACTCAGGCTAGCTGTTTCCCCCCCATTTCCAGTCTTTGTGCTAAGCTTTGCTAATTAGCTGCTGGCTGTTGCTCCATACTTGCCATACAAACAGAGTGGGATCAATTCATTTCATCGCACTCTCATCAAGAAAGCAAATAGCGCCCCTTTCCTTTAAAACCTTTTGGTGGGAATTTTTTTTTTTTTAGCAATTACATTTTAAATATTTTCTGTGCTGAAAATAATCTATTTTCAGAAAGGACTTTGAAATCAGCAGCCTGCAGTGCAAAATCGATAATGAGCTAGTCCTTAACACTCAACTCCATAAGACGATCAAAGAGCTTCAGGTATGATGAACAAACGTAAATATGTCAATACATTTTCTTAATCATCCTAAAACCCCACATTTTTGTAAGTTAATAAAATTTTACTGTAGGCCCGCACCAAAGAGCTAGAAGAGGATATGGAAGTTGAACGTTCGGCTCGGGCCAAAGTGGAGAAGCAGAGGTGTGATGTGTCCCGAGAGCTGGAGGAGATCAGGGAGAGGCTGGAGGAGGCCGGGGGAGCCACCGCCGCTCAGGCCGAGCTGAACAAGAAGCGCGAGGCCGAGTTTCAGAGGCTGCGTCGGGACCTGGAGGAGTCCACCCTGCAGCACGAATCCATCGCCGCAACTCTACGAAAGAAACAGGCCGACAGTGTCGCCGAGCTCAGCGATCAGATAGACAACCTCCAAAGAGTCAAGCAGAAACTGGAGAAAGAGAAAAGTGAGCTGAAGATGGAGATCGATGACATGGCAAGCAACGTGGAGAGTGTTCTGAAAAGCAAGGTAAAAGGACTGCAGGCAGCCTGTCCAACAATGTTTTCTTATCTCAGTTTATCTTTTGCTCCTGATAACCGATGCTCAATACTTCAGGCTAATCTGGAGAAACTGTGCAGGAGCTTTGAAGACCAAATGAATGAATATAAAGTCAAAGCAGATGAAGCCCAGAGGTCTCTGAGTGATTACACTACACTCAGTGCTCGTCAACAAACAGAAAACGGTACACTTCTTAACTTGAAGTTATTAAAAATGTACAAAAAGAGTGATTAAGATGGAGAGATAAGTCAGTTTGTGTCCTTTTTGAACCCAAACAGGTGAGCTTACACGTCTGCTGGAGGAGAAAGAAATCACTCTGTCCCAGCTGAGCAGAGGGAAATCTGTGGGGAGTCAACAAATTGAAGAGTTGAAGAGACTTTTGGACGAGGAAATGAAGGTCTGAAGGACGCAATCAAGTCTGATATACAGTCTGTTACATTCACAAGGATTAGAAACTTGCACTGGGGACCTGGGCAGAGAAGCAACGACACTCTCACACACTTTACATCAGTTAATACCCAGAAAGCCTTTGAGTTCACATTATATAGTTGTACACAACAGGCTCATGTTCATCACCCAGGCGGATCTGTGATGTCAAAGAATACTAAAAGAAGGCGAAAAAGGCAAAAAAAACTAATAGCCCTGCAACACTTGGTTGACTAATTGATTTGTCAATTAACAGAAAATTATTTAGCAAACTATTTTGGGTAATCAATTAATCGTTTAAGTAATTTCTTAAGCAAAATTTGCAACGTTGAAATTAAAATGAGCATTTTTCAAAATGTTCTTGCATTTTATCATCAATGTTAGTTGCAGCCCTAGTTTCTAAACTTATCTTTTTGGAGTTTTCTTTTAAACCAACAAAAGTTATGGTTTATCTTGTTTCTTGAAATAATTTGTCGATCAACAGAAAATAAATTGGCTATTTCTGTTACTGATTAGTTACAGTTACTGGTTACTTCTTCCAAAAATTAACTAAATAAGTTACTCAGTTACAAAGTATAAAAGTAACTAGACACTCAAGAAAGTAACAAATGCGTTACCCCCTCCACCCCCAATTCATGTGCATGTTCAATTATTTATGATAAATCTGAATATATAAGAAAATGGACACTTAATACAATGCTTTATTAACAGAAACAATGTACACCAATCTAAACGATTTTAATGCTGCTATGGGAAAAAAAGTGAGATTAGCCTCAATCAAACGCCATCCTATTTAAATCAATAGATTATGTCAAACTGTTGATTTATTTGGTAAGTGTAGCCATGTAATAAGCGGGATAATGTAGAGCGGGGCGAATAGGCTCAGGCTGATTGAAGACCGGATCACCCTGTCGGGATTGTATTCCCTATAAAAACCTCTTCGCTCTACATTATCCCTTACATAGTGGATCAATACAAATAACATAATTGATGTTTTGGACATTTTTCACATTTATTGCCCCTCATCTGGGCTCGCCATATCTGTCTCTTGTTGACTGACTCGCTTGTGTTGTTCGTTGTGTGTCTGACTATGCGTGCTTTTGAACAACCGCCCAACTCTACCTCTGATTGGCTTACC
>NC_045747.1:18362933-18378272 GCF_008692095.1 Etheostoma spectabile | reverse complement strand
ATGAAATTTTACTCAACCTCAACCAATCGTCAGCATTTATGCGCTTGTCTCGTGCACTGCCCACTAAGAACAGTAAAAAAAAACTTTGCCTCTTGGCTCAGAGACCTGGTTGGTCTGATGAAAAAAAACAGCTTCAATTATAGTAACGTGCCACATATTTTGGCAGTAACTAACAGCGTTATTAAGATGGGGGGAGTAATCAATTAGATTAGTTGTTACTGAAAAAAGTAACGCCGTTAGTAATGATGTCATTCCCATCACTGAGCTTTACATCTTGCTAAAGCCGCTTCAATTCAGGCAATACACCACTGTTGTGTATGTTGTTGCTTTTTCAGACAAAAAGCGCCCTGGCTCACAGTTTGCAGTCATCTCGCCATGACTGCGACCTGCTGAGGGAGCAGTACGAGGAGGAACAGGAGGCCAAAGCTGAGCTGCAGCGCTGCCTGTCCAAAGCCAACAGCGACGTGGCCCAGTGGAGAACCAAATACGAGACGGACGCCATCCAACGCACCGAAGAGCTCGAGGAGGCCAAGTAAGAACTGTACAGTGTGATTCCCCGCTGATGGGTTGCCTCCACTTTAACACAATTTATGTTTGGTTCAAAGGAAGAGGCTGGCTCAGCGGCTGCAGGACTCTGGGGAAATGACCGAGGCAGCAAATGTCAAATGTGCGTCTCTGGAAAAAACCAAGCAGAGGCTGCAGGCGGAGGTGGAGGATCTCATGGTTGAGCTGGAAAGGTCAAATGCAGCCAATGCTTCGTTGGACAAGAAAACGAGAAACTTTGATAAGGTATGTTCATTTCTTCCTCCTCAGAAACTGTGCATGTTGTTCAGGCTGCATTGATTACCTATGCTGATTCCTCCTCTATTAGGTACTAGCTGAATGGAAACAGAAATATGAGGAGAGTCAATCAGATCTTGAAGTTTGCCAGAAAGAGTCTAGAGGGCTCAGTACCGAACTCTTCAAGCTGAAAAATTCATTCGAAGAGGCTCTGGACCATCTGGAGACCATGAAAAGAGAGAATAAAAATCTTCAGCGTAAGGGTTCTGCTGCAAACACATCACGCATATGGTAGTGTTGGTTTTTGACCCATTAAGAGAATGTTTGTTTTTTACATTTTCAGAGGACATTACAGAAATCACTGAGCAAGTTGGACAATCTGCAAAAACTATTCATGAGCTGGAGAAAGTTGCAAAGCAAGCTGAGCAGGAGAAGACAGACACCCAGGCAGCTCTTGAGGAGGTCCAGGTTCGTGTTTTGTCTTTAAATTACATTATACGGCCATTTTCATGAAATAGCTCAAACCAACTGTTGTTGTTTTTTTTCCTCTGTAGTCTTCTCTAGAGCACGAGGAGGCCAAAATCCTGCACCTTCAACTGGAACTAAATCAGATCAAGTCTGAAGTTGACAAAAAGGTGGCGGAGAAAGACGAAGAAATCGACCAGCTCAAGAGGAATCACCAGAGAAGCGTGGACACTCTGCAGAACACGCTGGACGCCGAGACGCGCAGCAGAAACGACGCCACCCGGATGAAGAAAAAGATGGAGGGAGATCTGAACGAGATGGAGATCCAGCTTGGTCACGCCAACCGCCAGGCGGCCGAGGCCACCAAGCAACTGAGGAACCTGCAGACGCAGTTGAAGGTTCGGTAATGGGCTGCTCGTAGAGATGTTTACACGAAATGTGAGGCCGACGTGTCTGAAGTGTCAAGCCTTTGCCTTCTGTCCCAGGACGTCCAGGTCCATCTGGATGAAGCGCTCCACAGTCAGGAAGACTACAGGGAACAACTAGCTATCACAGAGCGCCGCAATAACCTGATGATAGCCGAGAACGAGGAGATGAGGGCGGCGCTGGAGCAATCTGAGAGAAGTCGCAAGTTGGCCGAGCAGGAACTGATGGACGTCAGTGGGGGGATCCAGCTGCTGAACTCTCAGGTGAGGAGACAATTAGTCTTGCATTGCCAGACCTTCCTCCGCAGATTTCTTTAAACCTATCACAATTGTGTTGGGTGGGGCCCAATGACAGTGCTGCTGCAAAATAGCCTCTGAAAGGAACTTGTTTTGGGGAAACATGTGCTTGTTTAAAAGTTGTTTTAGGCATGCTACAAAAAACTTATAATATTCCCTAGTAGGACAAGGAATGTAACATGTAAGTACTTTTCCTCAAATTCAGAGTTGAGGTACTTGTATTTGAGTATTTCCATTTTATAAAACTTTATAATTCTTGTTTACTACATCTCAGAGGTAAATATTGTACTTTATACTGCACTACATTTTGTCTGACAGCTTTAGTTCCAATTTTTCATCCCTTTCCTGTCCAGTGAAAGCCCAGTATCTCCAGATGTGTTGATGTTGAAGATGATAAACTGAAGGATGCAGTGTTCCTTTTGTGTATCGAGAAGATTCTCCAATTGTACTTGTACAATGATTTATTTACTTCCATACTTTTACTTAAGTAAGGTTTTTACTTGTAGTAAAGTATTTTTACAGTGTGGTATAGATACCTGTACGTAAGTTAAGGCATCCATCTGAATACTTTTCCACCACCGGGCAGGACAAAATAAAAATGTGAATGTGAAATAATGCTAATTTACACAATTAAGTGTTTACCAAAGTGCTAAAAATTGCCACCAGCATATGATGCATGTGCAAACTAAAAACTTTAAAATAGCCTGATAATAACCGGGATATAACTTTAACTAAAAAAAGAAAAAATTATTAAAATTAAAATTGAACATTTCTTTATGTGTTGCAATTAATGGGCCTTGTTTTCTTAACAACAATTGGATAAATCTGTAAATATTGGAAAAATATCAATAGTGTGTCTGGATTTAAAATAATGTGTCACATCTAACCGCTATCCAATAATTAGAACTCCAGCCTCCAAAACAATAAAAAGAAGATGGAGTGTGATTTAGCTCGGCTGCAGTCAGAGATGGAGGACGCCGTCCAGGAGGCGAGGAATGCCGATGAGAAAGCCAAAAAAGCCATCATGGACGTAAGTCCTCCCCCCTTTCTTATCCAATTTACTGCAGAGAGGCATTTCAATGGGGTCGTGCAGATCAAATTTCACGGTGAGTTTACATTTGCACACAGGCTGCCATGATGGCCGAGGAGCTGAAGAAAGAGCAGGACACCAGCGCTCACCTGGAGAGGATGAAGAAGAACCTGGAGGTGACGGTGAAAGACCTGCAGCAGCGTCTGGATGAGGTGGAGCAGATGGCCCTGAAGGGAGGAAAGAAAGAGCTTCAGAAATGGGAAACCAGGGTATGAGTCAAACAGGGACAAAAATCATTCTCTGGAGAGGAAAAAAGAATGAAAAGTGATTTAAATTAACTGTATCTTTAAGGTCCGTGAGCTGGAAAATGAATTGGATTCAGAACAGAAACGCAGCAGCGAGGCCATGAAAGGTGTGCGGAAATATGAGAGGAAAATTAAAGAGCTCACTAATCAGGTAAAAGGTATAGCCCGTAATAGAAATAGCTGTGAATTTCACTAGATGAGATTTGACTGCTTGCTAATGCAAAAAAAAGAGATGTGAGAGTAACACCTTGGATGTTTTAGGGTGAGGAGGAAAAGAAGAGCTTGGCAAGACTTCAGGATTTAGTCAACAAACTGCAGCTAAAAGTGAAAGCATATAAGCGACAGTGTGAGGAGGCGGTGAGTAGAAATACATGAATACTGTGTGAAACGTTTGCTTGATGCGTACCTAAAAAAAACATATCCCTTTACTATATGGTCTTCTGCGACGCTCAGGAGGAACAAACCAGCATCCATCTGGCTAAAGCTCGGAAGGTGCAACATGAACTGGAGGAAGCTGAGGAACGAGCTGACATCGCAGAATCCCAGTTGAATAAATTGCGAGCGAAGAGCCGTGATGTCGGTAAAGGGGAATAGATACTGTTTATCTACACTGAAAACCATGTATCTTCAAAATGTCAATTGTTCCTGGTAAAAGGAAAACAGAAAAGCTTTGTGGCGATGCATTTTTCAGCTAATCTAATGGGTTTTGAACTGGTTGATTTAGCTTGCGTAGATTTCTTTAAACCACAGTTTAAAGAAATTCAAATTCACAAAGAATTAGAATTTATACCGCCGATAGCAACATGATTTGTGCATCACTTGCAACTGTTATCCGCCTAGTCTCAAGGTCTGAGTTCCAAAAGATGTTGCGCAAATGATATTACAGCGCACACATGCCCATGCAGTTTTACAGGTAGACTAGCTAGTCAGAGTTGTTCAATCAGTGTGTACAAAACAAGGTTTCTTGCATAGTGACTATCAAGTGATCATTCTGTGTTGTTAAGCCTAGGATCAGCCAGGACTGAGCAGAATAAACAGGGACAGCTCAACATGTTCCAGGAATAGTGTCCACTCTGCAGTTATTTATGCACTGACCTGAACTAAAACTTCACTCTTACTAAAACAGATACATGCTTTTGCTTTTGTGAAAGTATCTGATTTGTATCTGCCAAGCACTCTGTGTTGTATCTGACCTTTACTGCAAAATGAATTATATTATTAAATTAAACCTCCTTACAGTCTGAACACCATCATATAATAACATATGTAACCATAAAAGAAACAAAAATTCTTAAAAGATATATTATTTTTGATTGTAAAAGGTCCAACAATGAGAAAAATGTATCTTCAATTTGGAGTATTTCTTCCTTATTAAGCTGCATATAAATAACTCACCATCAGTCTTGTCTTAGTACCGGTGATAAAAATGGATCGGCAAAAGATGTAGATACTTCATCCACGTTTAACATTACTCCTTATATCAATACAGATGTAAAATCTGAAGATTTTTTCTGTATTTGTTCACCCACAGTTATATCTTAAGTCAAGTCCCTTTTTTATCCACTAACAACAAAAAGAAAAAGTAACCACTACTTTCGAAAGATATGCGGTTAGTTAGTTGGTTAGTTAGTTAGTTAGTTATAAGCATACAGACCCAACCGAGTCGCAATCAATAAAATAATAATTGCAATACAAAATACTGCATAAATGAATGCATTGAACCAGCATGGTTAGATTCTCAGATGTTCAAACCACACTGTTGATTTGAACTAAAAACTAGAGCACAGAGATTATAAAGAAAATCTGCTCCCTAACCCTCATGTTGTCCTCGGGTCAAACTGACCCGTTTTTCTATATCAATGTTCTTTTTAACTACTCAATTGTATTTACCCAAAATAACATGATTGATTCCAGCAACGCTCTTTGGCAAGTACAAATCTCTACTTTCATTCATTTTAGCATTTGAAAAAAACAACTGACATGGTTTTGAAATAGTAATGAGTAGAAGTTGACATATTCCAGTCTTTGATTATCCATCCACATACAACTTTAATTTTAGTCAAAATAAGTCTTAATTTCTGCTTTCTAACTCAAACATTAGGTATAATTTCTTATAAATGAGGTTTACTGACCATAAATTCCCAAATAACTGTAAAACTAAAGTTAATAAGTACGTGGGTGTTACGTAGTGTTGAGAACGTCAAAGACATTCACAAACATTGAAAAAAAGCGTCAAAAGTGTTGAAAAAAGGGACAAAAACGTCAGAAAAAGTTAAAACATCGATTAAAAAGCGTCAACAAAAGTGTTGATTTTTTTTTTTTGGAAGACAACACGAGGGTTAACACAGCAGTCCCTTACCAATTCAACTGTAAACATGATATTAGCATTGGCTCACAGCTTCAGCTCAAAACCCAAAGATAAAAACCGGAATAACACAGGCCTGACATTTGGGCGTTGTAGAAAAGCCTGCTAATTCATATGGACCACACTAAAATCCACCTCTTTTACTCCTGTCGGCGATGCTGTGATCAGCAGCAGCGGGTAGAGCTGGGCTATATATTGATATTCTATCAATATCTTGATATGAGACTAGAGATCGCCATTTTGAATGTTGTAATATGGCATAATTGTTGTCTTTTCCTGGTTTTATAGGCTGCATTACAGTAATATGATGTAACTTTCTGAATTTACCAGACTGTTGTAACTGTTCTATTTTTGCCTTTACCCACTAAGAATTACATCCACATTACTGCTGATTATTTATCAAAATTTCATTGGGTGAGTATTTTGTGAAAGCACCAATAGTCAACACCACAATATTGTTGCGGTATCGATATGGAGGTATTTGGTCAAAAATATTGTGATATTTGATTTTCTCCATATCGCCCAGCCCTAGCTGCCGGTATGCTCATAACATGTAGAAATCCTTCTAAAGCTGCATGTGTGACTTCCATCAGGGGAGGGTGACGTACAAGCTGAAGGTAACCTCCAAGGGAAAAGAAAGTACAAAGAGGAGAACAGGTGGTACTGGAAGAGCTCTCAGGTTGTTGTTGGCACTAAGTAGATCGGAAGTAACAAACACAGTCCACAACCTCGACAGCATGTTCAGTCACTGCTACGTGACTATTTACTCAAACTGGGGAGGCTTATTTTGGTGGCAGAACTATTTATAGCAAGAACATTTCAGTATGCAGATTTATTCAGAAAACATATACGGTATACAAACACAGAAAGCTAGACAGCAAACATATAAACAAGCTGGCTTATTGCTGGATAAGATTTTGGTGCATTTTGGTGCAATTATGATAACCTGCCTTTCGTTTGCTTCCCCTATTATAATGAGAGCTCAAGTTACAGGGGCTCATCCGTGCTTATTCTAATAGTAACAAAGCTGCCATGTGTTGTCTATGTTGTCCAGGTGTCTATGCAGTGTTATGTGTTAACTTATTAACAGAGCAGACAATGCCAGATAACTTCCTCAAGGTAAGATAATTACCATTTCAATTCCTAGCAACAGAGTAAAGTAGTATTTGAAGTAAATTAATGTATGTGCCACCAGGATGTACTGTAGTTCAAAGTATTACAAATCTTTCTCTACTATCAAGTACAGTGTATCTATACATTAGTTTACTTGGTAGTTTGCCACAGAGTTTGATTCAATGGCCCATTTCTATTCTCTGTGTAGAAGTTCCAACTAAGCCCCACTAATATTTTTTTATTAATCTAATTGTTATGCAGACGATGATGAATAGATTTGAAAAGTGGAATAAATGTAACCGTTTAAAACAGTTCTGGTACAATTCTGAGCCTTATTGCCTGTTTTCATTGTGGATTTTGGGGGGTTTTGATGAAAAATGAAGAAATTCTATTGGCAGGTTTTGCACTACTTGTACTTGTATTACGTTATTTCTTGTAAAGTTATTCATAAATTGGCTGACACTACTGGATAAAAGAGATTATGTTGATTTAGGGGACATTTGACATCATAACACCACTACAAAAATAGCAACAAACCCATAACACATGCAAAAAGTGTTCTATGGTGGTCTTGACTTATATCAATATTATTTAATATATACTTTATATACTGTATATATCCTCTTTTTTAAATAACGTATTAGTATTTGCTGCTTCAGCAGCCTAAATTCCCTATTAAAACATTTAAACTTCATAGCAGCACAGGCGGGCAAGTCAACGACTTAACATGAGGAACTTTACAAACCTATTTATATTTTCTCTTTTTACTGATTGGATGGATAAAGGCTACTACTGACACAAATTTAAATTATGCATTCGTTGCATAACAACAACCTAAAGACCTTTTCAGGGGAGTTCCCCAATAAAAGACAATCTGATTTGTATAGTGGATAAAAAGCTCATTTTGTTACATGTCGACATTGTACTGACATCTGTCTGGAGTTTAATCCAGTTACACCAAGCAAGGAGCCTGGGAGGCGAATGAGCAGATGGTCCATGATGTAAATAAAGGTCATGAATCATCATGGAAACCCTGAATTACGTAGCTCATACCCATAAATACACTCAATGCATGATGACAAGTTTATTTTTATAAATCAACATTGTCACACTAAACACATTGCTTGAGCAGCTCGTCATGCATTAAACATGAGACAAAATGACTGTTAAGTACCTAATGACAGTTCTTAACCCTCGTGTTGTCTTCCCGTTAACCACAAACTTGTCCTTCCAGGTCAAAATTGAAAATTTATATTTGGGGGGGGGCTTTTCCAATGTTTTTGTCACTTTTTCCATGCTCTTGGCGCTTTTTTAAAAACCTGAGCTGGTTTAATAATAGCTGGTATTATTCTTATACTTGGAATTCATGGTCAACAAACCTCATTATATCAAATTATACGTACATTTTTAAGTTAAAAAGGCAGAAATTATGAATTATTTTGACTAATAGTTAAGATCAGAGGATGTTGAGTGGATCACAGAGGGGTAGATGTCAAAGTTTAGTCCGGATACTGTTTGGAAACCATTAAACAAAATAATTAAATGCTAAAAGACTAAATAAAACACCCACCAATTTCAATGAAAGTAATGATTTATGGAATCATCCATGTTATTTTTGGGAAATTTGGTTGAAAGAAATCCATATTTCTGATATAAAACACTTTGAAATGGGTCAATTTGACCCGAGGACAACACAAGGGTTAACAGTATTGAAGGCATATATAAAATAGTGCCTGAGGATCATCACCTGTCTCTGCTGACATGTTCCTTTTACTACAAGAAGATCCTGTGCCGTATTTAAGTGTAAATCAGAGATCAATACTGACACCTGATTGCATTGAATGAATGGAGTGACATAGTTTGGAGCGTCCGGTTTGCTTCAGCAGAACATTTGTCTCGATAAAAAGAGCCTCAACCTCCGGCTTGTGTTCTCTTAGAGTCCTGCTGTTCACTGACTCTGACATTGCTGAGATCTATCACTTTGCCCTCTGCCAACATTGGTGGCTCTGATTTAAATCTACTGGTGTGTGTAAACCGGGTAAGTAAAACACAAAGTAGATTAGAAGTTTAATTAATTGCACTTTACACACTTTCTTTTTTTTAAATATTCAGATATTAACAAACCCTGCAATGTTCCAGTGAATACTAACAGGCCGTTGGTAAGCACGCAGCAACATGAAGCGAACCTTATGAACGCCTAGCCTACTACACGGCTTTTTGATTTCATCTTGTCTCGCAACAGAGCCTACTTTGGAGGAAAGACGACGCTATGGACTGCCAACCTGACGGCTGAGGTATGAGTCCCTCTACCGTTACATGTAGAGCAGGTGTAGGGTTCTTATTATAGCTTTATTGAAAACGTGTCTTGTTTATTCTGCTATAATTGTTGCAACAAAGTTATTTTACAACAATTATTGCTGAGTAACCTAGACACGTGGCAACACGTTTTGAGCAGTAGCCCAATATACAGTGGTGCTCCTGAGTTTACACGCCCATGCTTAAGTTGACTAAAAAGAGGAATAAAAAAATCATCTTTTGTAAATAGATCTTAATGCCTTAATAAAAAAATAAGGAAAAATCCAACCTTTTAAGGACACCAATTTTCTTTGTGAATGAATAATGTATTGTAAATGAAAAAAATGTTCCTCCTTAAAGTACTGTACAGGGGGCCCTATGTCAAATTCCCATAGAGGCAGGCAGATTTTTATTTTTAAAGGCCAGTTATTTCATGGATCAGGATACTATGCATCCTGATGAAGTTCCCTGGGACTTTGGAATTAAAATAACCCCCCCATCATCACATACCCTTCACCATACCTAGAGATTGGCATGGTTTTATTTCGGTTAGACTAATGGCTGGTTTGATTTGCATCGAGAGATGATTTTATGGAAAGTATTCCATGCCAATCTCTAGGTATGATGAGGTGTATGTGGTGATGGGCGGTGGGGCTTTCTTAATTCTAAAGGCCAAGAGAACTTTATCAGGATGTATAGTATTCTGGATCCATGATATAACTGGCCTTTAATAATAAAAATCTGCCTGCCTGTATGGGAATTTGACATAGGGGTGTGTATACTTCTGCCCCCTGCATTTTAAGGAAGAACATTTATTTATTTACAATCCATTATTCATTCACAAAGAAAATTGGTGTCCTTAAAATGTTGGATTCGTCCTTTTTTTAATTCAGGCATTAAGATCTACTTACAAAAGATGATTTTTTTATTCCTCTTTTTAGTCAACTTAAACATGGGCATGTTAACTCATGAGCACCACTGTAGAATGCAGGTGCAGAAAATCTGCTTAGATATTAAATATTGAATAGGATAGAACACATTGCAATTTTGCTAAATAAAACATCAGATTTATTATTAATTCCATTTGTTTTTATTTACAACAAATTGTGTGTCCAAATACAACACATGTTTTCTATGGGCTCTTAAGGCAAACATTTGGATAGTCATCATGGAAACATTAATTGATCATGTGACAAGGGCTGGGAAGAGTTTTCACAGAACCGTTTAAAAATAAAGTGCAATAGACTTACAATGAACTTCCTTCAAACTTCAACAAAGAAAACCTTGATGTACACATTCTTTAGATAATAGGAAACAGATCCTGCAACAGCAAGTGCTCTACAGCGAGTAAAATATGTTTCTACTTCTAAACCGGCCTAAAAAGTACACAGCCAGACAGTGTATGTTTAAAGTATATATCCATGACTAGGCATCAAAGGGGCGGGTGACACCCCAGGCCCCCTCTCTAGACCCGCCCCTAGATGTATAGTATAGTTTTTTTATGGCCTTTAATCCACATTGTCTCTTAAAACTGCATGCATCACTTAACTGAGACAAAACTGTCACTGAAGCTTATCAATATGGTGTGTCATGGCAGATCGTGAGAACCAGTCTGTCCTGATTACGTGAGTCAAAATGTGTCTAATAATTCAAGAATAATGACCACCAAGCGTGTCATTCAGTACTTTGTGACAATCGCAGTGGTTGTTGGCGAGTAAAAAAGAGCACTCATCTAGCAAAATACAGGTAATCCCTCAACAACATACACAACTGACCAAAAAACACAAAACTAGGATTGTGATGAAGCTGGTTGTGTTTTCCAGTGGACATTAGAAGATCAAATCGTTTCAGCAAACCCCTTTGCTGGAGGCTTTTGGGAATGCCAAGACTGTGAGGAACGACAACTCCTCGCGATACGTAAGTATGAGCCCTCCAAATAGGATGTTTGAAGAAGAGACAGTTGGTCCAGTGGTCCCAAAACTGGAACTTTGTCATTTTTTATTTCCAATAAATTCCAATTTCCAATTTGTTATAAACTTAGATTTTTCTTGTGGAATTTTATGTTTCATAGGGTAAAATCATAAGATTCCACTTTTGGAAAATTGGCTTCTGCTGACATTGAAAGCTGTAAGTTTGTTTTTCCACATTATTAAAGGTCCCGTGCCATGAAAATGGCACTTTATGAGGTTTTTGAACGTTAATATGTGTTCCCCCAGCCTGCCTATGGTACCCCAGTGGCTAGAAATGATGATAGATGTAAACCGAGCCCTGGGTATCCTGCTCTGCCTTTGAGAAAATGATGAGGTCATAAGGAGTAAGGTTACCTCCCCTTTCTCTGCATTGCCTGCCCAGAGAATATGGCTCAGCCATGACAGAGAGACATCATGGCTTTTAAACAAGTAAAGTGGCCGTTGGTCAAGGCCACACTCCCACCCTCCACCTTGACCCCCCCTCCCTCAATTGCTACAGACTCAGAAATGGCACTTCCTAAGCAAATCTCATTGTGGGACTGGCTCTAGTGGCTGTAACTCTGCACCAAGGCTGAATTCGGAAAGAGATTTCAGATATGGTATTAGGGGGGTCGCTAAGGTCTATATAAAAGCATCCAAAAAGCACCATGTCATGGGACCTTTAACATTAACATGCTTTAAAATAGACACAGTAGAAACAATCCAGAATTGTGCTCTTTAGGTCTGTGAACTGGAAAATGAGCTCCAGGCTGAGCTGAGGCGATATACAGAGGCCCTCCAAGGAGTTTGCAAATATGAAAGGAAAGTCAATGTTAGGTGAGTGTATGGAATGGTGGAAATGTAGGACCCAAGTGCAGAGAGCAGGCAGGCAAAGTAGAGCTTGAAGGTTTAATGAGATAAAAAGCAAAGTACAAACAAACAAAGTCCTGAGAGGGGCAGGCAAAAACTAAATCCTGAGTGCAAAAAACAAGAACAGGGAATCCAAAAACAAAAGCAGAACAAACCAGAAATAGAGACCACAAGAAATCCAGGAAGCAAGGAACCAGACACAAACTGACACAGGGAGACACGACACTAAAACAGAAAAACTACAATGATCTGAGACAGGACAAGGGAAGCACAAAGCCTAAACACAGAGGGCAACAAGGGAACAAGGGGCAGGTAACAAGAGGGCCGGGAGACATCAGGTAATCATGGGAGCGGGAAAAAACAGGAAGTAAAACTAACGACAAGACAAGATAGAGACAAAATAAAACAGGAAACAAAACATGTACAAGACCAGACCAAAAATAACACCCTACCATGATCACAAGACATGACAGTAACCAGGCTAAGAAATTAAGACTGGAAAACAGACTACCACAATAAGACAAGACAAAACATCCAAACCATGACAGTCAAAGCTGACCTCTCAGGTAGAGCTGAGTGTCATTAATTGAAATTCTGACGTTTCAGTTCCATTTCGTTTTTGTAGAAAAAAAAGGTGATAGTAATAAGAGATGGTAGAGAGAATCTAGAAGTTTGTCTTTACTTCTTTCTGAGGAGCTTGTTATACTGCTCATTTTAGCCTAACTTATTATATGTATATATCTATCTGTAAAAATTCCTTTTTATATTAATAGCCATCTGTATATATATTCATAGTACATATTCACCTGTAAATCTTGTTCACAATACTTGTTATCTATAGATTATATTCATAGGACAAATCTATCTGTAAAATTCTGTTTATAATGGTATTCCTTTCTATATTTATTCATTGCATATCCATCCTGCACTTATGAAACCATTGTATATCCTGCACTTACTGCTATTGCACTTCTGGTTAGACCTAAACTGCATTTGGTTGCCTTGTACCTGTACCAGTGTAATGACAATAAAGTTGAATCTAATCTAATCTAATCTAATCTTTCAGTCTGCAAAAGACAAGAAAAACAACATCCGGCCGCAGGATTTGGTCGACAAGCTCCAAATCCAACTGAAGGCCTAAAAACGGCACGCCGAAGAAGCTGTGAATGGATTACTGCACAACATATGGACTGTGTCACATGACCGATACCAGTGGTGAAATTGAGTCACTTTACAAATTCAAGGTACTTCACTTGAGTGTTTCCATTCTGAGCAACTTTATACTTCTACTCCACCACATCTCAGAGGTAAATAAGTTTCTTTCTACTCCACTACATTTATCTAACAGCTTTAGTTACTTTTCAGAGTTAGTTTTTATCCCCTTTATTTCCAGTGAAAACCAGTATCTCGTGATGAACTGAAGGATGAAGTGTTCCTTTATGTGTTAAGAAAACTCTCCTCCTTCTTCAGCAAAATAAAGCTAGGAACAGGGCGTTTTTTTCTGACACCATGAACAGTTTACTTTTAGAGATACAGTACAAACATATGATGATCTGGTAGAATATGATGATTTGCTCATGATTAAAGGGGAACCCATATTTGGCCATTTGGGGGCAGTGCGAAGTCAGAAACTTCAGCAACAGAGTTGTCCAAATCTCGATTTAACCCTTACCGTACAGTATTCAGGTCACATTGACCCATTTCAAATTTTTACAAAAAGAAAATGTTACATTTTTCTACCTGAAAATCAATTACCTTATTTTCTGTGATAAATATGTATTCCTGACTCAATTCAGAAAATTATTCTGGATATGACCACTTATGTTTTTTTTCACAGTGGATTTTTAACATGAATTATAACTTTATGACAAAAAATGAATCTCACTTCCATTTTTAATTATGTTCTATGTTGTATGAGACTGAATAAATATGACTAAATATATACTGTATGCTATCTCAATTGTTGGAAATTGAGATAAAGACAATATTTGTTGATAGATTATGAAGTAAAAAAATTTTTAATTTCAGAATTGTTTTTAAAACCCCAAATAAGTCACGGGTCAATTTGACCCGAGGGATACGAGAGGGGCCCGACAGTGAAGACAACACAAGGGTTCATTTGATCTGGGTTTTCTCCATAGCTCCACAGTAGATATGGACCTGTTGGGCATCTTTAGAAACATGAGGAGCTGTAATATTTGATTCAGCAGCAACACTTTACAATAACCATTATTAATAGATTGTAAATTGATAGTTAATTCATCTTTAGTTAATTGTCATTTAACTGTTAACACACCATCATTTTACTGTTAACAACCAATTAAATTATAATAAAATATTAGTAGTGCTGTAATTTAACCGTTTGTTACACACATTATACCCCTCATATACTATATTAGGTATTGAGTAATGATTAGAAAAAGTTTGTAAACCTTTAAGACACCATTTTTTAAACATGCCATAGATAGATGGACCAGATATTAATAACATATTTTAAAGGTTACCAGTTGGTTTGTAAACCGTCTATAAACAGTGTATGGATGGTTATTTTAAAGATGCAACAGATGACTATAATACCTTGTTAAAGAGTTAATAAATGATTTGCAAACCATCTCTAAACATTATCTAAATGGAAATTTGGGACTTATGTTTTTCATAGTTAGTTATTGGTAAGTAGGTGCTTGGTAAAGCAATTAAACCATTTTTGTCCTTCATTAAGATATATATAAAAAGATCTATGTACATACATATATACTGGATGTATATACAGTACTGTGCAAAAGTCTAAGGCGGGTGTGAAATTCTTAGGCAGTTGTGAAAAAATGCTGTAAACTAAGAATGCTTAACATAAATGATGGTTTATTTTTATAGATTTACAAAATGCAAAGTGAGTGAACAAAAGAAAAAATCTGAATCCCATCAGCATTTGGTGTTACTACCCTTTGCCTTCAACCCAGCTTCAGTTCTTATAGGTACACTTGCAAAAAGGCAGGCAACACTGAGGATCGTAGTCGCAGTGGTCGGCCAAGGAAACTTAGTGCAGCAGATAAAACACACATCAAGCTTATTTCCCTTCGAAATCAGAAGTTGTCCAGCAGTGACATCGGCTCAGAACTGGCAGAAACCAGTGGGACCCAGGGACACCCATGTGCTGCCTGGACAAGTCTGGCCAGAAGGGGTCTTCATGGAAGAGTTGCAGCCAAAAAGCCAGACCTCCGACATAGAAACAAGGCCAAGAGACTCAACTAGGCACGAAAACATAGGAACTTGGGTGGAGTAAAATGGCAGCAGGTCTTCTGGACTAATGAGTCCAAATATATTTAAATATGAAATGAAAATATTTGGCCGTAGCAGAAGGCAGTTTGTTTGCTGGAGGGCTGGAGAGCGCTACAATAATGACTGTTTGCAGTTAACAGTGACGCATGGTGGAGGTTCCTTGCAAGTT
>NC_045747.1:18338753-18362923 GCF_008692095.1 Etheostoma spectabile | reverse complement strand
TTTCTGCAAATGGAGTTGGAGATTTGTTCAGGATTAATGGTGTCCTCAATGCTGAGAAATACAGGCTGATACTTATCCATCATGCAATACCATCAGGGAGGCATATGGTGGGCCCCAAATTTATTCTGCAGCAGGACAACAACACCAAACATAGAGCCAAGGCCATGAAGAACTATCTTCAGTGTAAAGAAGAACAAGAAGTCCTGGAAGTGAGGGCATGCACAGTACTGTATATATACTGCATATGCACATACAGTATATACACATACATGCTATATATGTGCATATTAACCATTTAACAAGGTATTATAATCATCTGTTCCAACTTTATAATAACCATCCAGAAATCTCTAAGAATTGGAAGACTTTTGGAAGGAAGAATGGGCGAAGATACCTCAAACAAGTATTGAAAGACTCGTGGCTGGCTACAAGAAGTGTTTCCGAGAAAATTATCTAAAGATTAATTAACTATCAATTTACCATCTGTTAATGGTGGTTATTATAAAGTGTTACCTTTTTGGTAGTCTTGTCATTTGAAGATGTAAAAGTCATACATTTTAGATCTTGTCTTGGATTTTATTTTGCTTTCCAGTAAGATAGCCAACTGCTTTTAATCCCAAATATATAAAAAATGACAAAAGAAACCTACTTTTTTCTTCTTTTTTTTTGGGCTCTTTTATTTAGAACAAAGCTGCTTTGTGCAGCGGTGACAGAATGAGGAGGGAATCATATCAGAGAACCATAAAGAGGATGTTTTTTATCCAGTTATGAAATCCAATTCTGTACAAAAAAAATACGACATCCAGGCAAAAAGATAAATAAAATAATAAGATGAATGTAAGATAAATATAAACTATTAATAGTTTAGTTAGTCATAATTCAACTATTAAAGGGATTTTAGTCGCTCTATATTATTTTTTGTTCATGATTTTAAGAGTGTAATACTATATTTTGTCAATAACAAATGTTGGGTCTATGACAAAAAAAAAATGAAAAAAAACTGTCCAACTGTTAAGCATGGGGGGGGGGGGGGGTGGGGGGGTGGGGGGGGATCGTCATGCTTTGGGGTTGTATTGCAACCAGTGGTACAGGGAAAATTTCACGAGTAGAAGGAAAAATGGATTCAATATATTTCTTGCTAACTTGATGCCATCTTGATTACATCAGAGCGTAAACCAAGGTTTTACCATGGTCTTACACATCTCCTGCCCTCAACTATTAAAATCTATGATAGACCTTAAAGAGCAGTCTGTGACAACAGCCCAGAAATCTCATGAACTGGAAGACTTTTGGAAGGAAGAATGGCGAAGTACCTCAAACAAGATTCTCTTGGCTGGCTACAAGAAGCGTTTCCAAGCTGTGATGCTTGCCAAAGGGGTGGTACAGGGTATTAACTCTGCAGGGTGCCCAAACCTTTGCAGACTCCATTTTTTGTTTTTTGTTATTTTGAAAGTGGAAATGATGGAAATAAAATCTAACTTTTTGTGACATACACCAGCCACTTTATTAGGTACACCTGTCCAACTGCTCGTTAACACTTAATTTCTAAGCAGCAATCACATGGCGGCAACTCAGTGCATTTAGGCATGTGACATGGTCAGAATCTCCTGCAGTTCAAACCGAGCATCAGTATGGGGAAGAAAGGTGATTTGAGTGACTTTGAACGTGGCATGATGTGTGGTGCCAGAAGGCTGGTCTAAGTATTTCAGAAACTGCTAATCTACTGGGATTTCACGCACAACCATCTCTGTTTACAGAGAATGGTCCGAAAAAGAAAAAACTCCAGTGGACGGCAGTTCTGTGGGCGAAATGCCTTGTTGATGCCAGAGGTCAAGGAGAATGGCCAGACTGGTTCGAGCTGATAGAAGGCAACAGTGACTCAAATAACCACCCGTTCAACCAGGTGGGCAGAAGAGCATCTCTGAACGCACAGTACGTCGAACTTTGAGGCAGTGGGCTACAGCAGCAGAAGACCACATCGGGTGCCACTCCTTTCAGCTAAGAACAGGAACTGAGACTACAATTTGCACAAGCTCATCGAAATTGGACATAAAGATTGGAAAAACGTTGCCTGGTCTGTGAGTCTCGATTTCTGCTGCGACAGTCGGATGGTAGGGTCAGAATTTGGCGTCTACAACTTAAAGCATGGATCCATCCTGCCTGTATCAACGGTTCAGCTGGTGTGGTGGTGTCATGGTGTGGGAATATTTTCTTGGCACTCTTTGGGCCCCTTGGTACCAATTGAGCATCGTTGCAACGCCACAGCCTACCTGAGTATTGTTCTGACCATGTCCATCCCTTTTAGACCATAATGTACCCAACTTCTGTGGGCTACTTTCAGCAGGATAATGCGCCATGTCATAAAGCTGGAATCATCACAGACTGGTTTCTTGAACATGACAATGAGTTCGCTGTACTCAACTGGCCTCCACAGTCACCAGATCTCAATCCAATAGAGCATCTTTGGGATGTGGTGGAACGGGAGATTCGCATCATGTGTGCAGCCGACAAATCGCTGCGCAACTGTGTGATGCCATCATGTCAATATGGACCAAACTCCCTGAGGAATGCTTCCAGCACCTTGTTGAATCTATGCCACGAAGAATTGAGGCAGTTCTGAAGGCAAAAGGGGGTCCAACCCGTTACTAGCATGGGGTAATACGAATGTCTAAACTCTCATTTGATGCCTTTTGGAGATTTTTTTCCATCTTTTCTTGGCTTCTTTATGCAAATTAATAAAAAAATTTACCTGGGGTGCCCGAACTTTCGATCCCCACTGTATATGCGTGTGTTTTCCATCCAACAGTTATTGAATCGTTCAAAAATCCATAAATTTATTGGAAGGTAACCTGGGACTCTTACATCTTGATTAAGCTCCCTAAAGGCCCGGCAGTGTAATCACAAGTGGCTTTATTCTCCCGAGGGACAGGCCTCATCTGTTTGAGCTGAATATGACCAGACTGTTACTTACTGCACACAGAGTCCAAATGAGATTTAACAGAAGAGAACAAGCAGTGAAGACAGAAAAGTCCTTGTTGTGTCCCAGTGCATCACAGCTCCGTCGGACAGTGTCCTCCTTTGTGTCTCTGGCCTAGAGTGAGGCCACTGGACATTTCTGCTCAACAAAGACTCATAGAAAATGTCTTGACCAATACCAAAGCATGTCCCTCTGCCAGGCCTTTTTTATTTTTACAAGTGGAAAAAGAGCTTGAAAGATATTCAGTGTTACTCCATTCCCTCTGAGCTGTGACCCTGCAGGCTTTGGATCATAATGGACAGTATGACATCCACTAATCCCTTCTGTCTTTTCATTCATATTCCCAGTGGCCTGTTGACTGATACGGTTCGGCAGCAAAACAGCATAGCAGCATGGTAAGAACTTCTTCTAATTACCTTATGTGCTATTTAAAAAAGTGCATCTATATTGAGTTGAATAATTACAGCCAATATTCCAACTGACTTTGAAATATAAGAGAAAATATATGTATAATATTCTGAGAATAAATAAACGTATCAGACGTAGAAGAATTCAGATCCTTACTAAGTAAAAACATCAAACATTGAAAATACTAAGTAAAAGTCATGCATTCAAACTGTATTCTGCTAAATGTACTTTATGTTCCCTGTCAGTGTTTTCATATTATATCTGATGTTTCTTGATTAAAATGACTGCTGCATTTGTGTGTAATGTTGCATTTTACTGCTGTGGATGTTTAAAGCTACAGTGTGTAGTTTCTGCCTCCCCCAGGAGGAATTCTAAGTAGTGACAGCAAAACTGTTGGCGCGTCCACATGATACAAGCCTTCTGTGCGCGAAAGTCGCCGGACGACCCAATCTTCTGAACATAGTTGTACTCAGACATACAGAGAGAGCTGAGTGGAGCTCGATAGTCTTAATTAGCTTTGTAGCAACTCATTTGGCAATGGCCTGATTGTAACGGACATTCATTAATATCAAAAAGTTACGCAGTAAAGCTTTAAAGTTGTGCTAATTTTAACTCCTTTATATACTGTTGGGTAATTTGATCTGCAGCAATGCATCGTATCCATTGAGATCCTCATATGTTTGTAGTAAGGCTGAGCAATACCTTATATCAATAGTATATCAATATTGATATATCGTCTTAAGTTCTGGATTTTGTAATATTGTTATTTGAAACAAGTGTTGTTGTTTCCTGGTTTTGAAGGCTCACTACAGTAAGATGTATTTTTGTGAACTTAACAGACTTACTAGCTGTTCTATTATTTGCGTTTACCCGCTTAGTCGGTCTAGCCGCATAACTGATGATAATTTATCATAAATCTCATTGTGTAAATATGTTGTGAAAGCACCAATTGCCAACCCTACAATATCGCAGCAATATCGTTGTCAAGGTATTTTTTAGAAAACATTATATTTGACTTCCTCCGTATTTCCCAGCTCTAGTTTGTAGCGTCGCTGTCCTGTGTGAACCACGTATCTCTAAAAAGTCAGAAAAAAAAACAGCCCTGATTTCAGCTTTGTGACGATGCACTCTCCAGTTGATCTAAAAGAGCTTGTCGGCATTGTTGTTGTTAGCATTTAGCTCAGAGCACCGCTGGGCCGAAGCACAGCCTCACAGAGCTGGCATGGCTCTACACTCTTATGCCCACTTGTCCAATTTACACCTAAAATGCAGCGTCTTCTGTCATACACTGAGACTGTCAAAGTATTTCAAAGGGTTGGCTTTAAGATGCCAAATGCTTCTCAGGCTTAGGACGGCTCTGCGTCCCTCGGAGGAACAACAGCCAACATGCCATTAGGCTGGGTAATATGCTGCGATACAGTATGGGGCATCTATGAGAATAACGGCCTCCATGCCCTCTGCTTTGTTTTATTTTTATCAGCATCCTGTGTGGAGTGACTGTACATTCCTCTATTAGCCTTCCCTTTTTTTCATAGCTGCCTCGGGACATGGAAATAAACCACGTGAAAAATTGTGCTTTTTGCTTTTGTCGTGTCTCAAATTACACACTTTAAGATGGCCTATCCATTTATTTTTTTAAGCAATGAGGTGCCCTATTTTTAACTTCTTTTTCTATTTCTGGCTCCACTATTTAGTGCTGCCTGTCTCATGACATTGTTTTTCTACTGGAGAAAAACAACCTTTTTTTTCTTGTATAAAATGGACCCCTGTGAACTGAAAATGAGGAAAATGAAATAACCCTGTGAATAAAGTGCCGAAACAAAGGACAAAAGGCACAGAAATGTAAACATCCGCTCTTCCCCTGCACCACCAAAAGAAGGTTGTGGTTCATTAATCTTATTTTCCAGGTAGAAAAGGAATTTCAATGCTTTCTTTCTTTCCCTGTCAGTCCTCGTGAAGAAGCTCAGTAAAGCAGCGAGAGGCCTCCTCCATTCTGACACAGCCTGTCTTTTTAGTTTCTTCCTATTGAGAGAGAGAAGTGAGCTAACAGGAGGGGAGTGGAGACCCTTACATTTAGAGCAGCACCCCAGAGGATTGTGGGATTTGACAGTAATATCTTACCAATCTACTTTGTGCTATTTTCGATTTTTTAAAGAGTTTCCATAAAAGCTTAGATACCATTTGGCTTCTTTTTCTTGCCAACTAGAGAATCCATGTGAAATCTTATGATAAGTTTATCTTTAAAGCTGTGGAGGGGACTTTATTTTTTGGTGTGGATGGACATAAATTTCATAATAATCTTTCAATTTATTGGTCTGGGAAAATACCTAGACTTCTACACCTCATTTTACCTCTGTCTTGAGGCTTAAAAAAATCTAGCTGTCATAGGGGACTTTGACCAATTGCAGGTCATTTCAGAGAGAGAGAGCATTCCTATTGGCTGTGTGCGCAGGCATTTCCCGTGCGACAGTGGAGAGGGAGAGTTAAAAGAGGTCTGACTCCACTTCAAATTCTGCGCTTTTTTTTGCATTCTACCCACTGCAGGTTTAAACCTATGGTTCATTCAGTCACAACGTAGGACTTCCTTAAAATGTTCTTGCTAGTGAAAAAAATGTAGCATAGGTGTTTTTTTATTGCGTTAAAGTCTGCTACAAATGATAATCAGATGAAACTCTTCTGGTTTAGTTATTCAGTGGAGTGCCCATTTGGAGCGGGCGGATTGTTTGGCTCCTTGTTTTGCAGCTTGGAGTTTTCTCCAGAACCATTTTACCCCAAAATAACACAGAAGGCTCTCAAAGCACAATAAGCAACTAACTCTATACTACTGACCTACTGTGTACTTCAGTGGAAAACATTGTACTACTATATTTACCTGACCGAGAACATTGCAGATTTACAAAATATCACAATTGTAATTTACAATGCACTATTGTTTTAGTTAACTATCCAGCATCCTACCCGCTAATCAGAAATCAGAAATACTTTAGTGATCCCCGAAGGGAAATTGTGTTACAGTTGCAAGACGTGTATATAAATAAAAGAAATATAAGGTGTGTGTATACATATATATACATATATATGGTATTTACATAGTTAAAGGAATTTTATGAGACAGTATTTACAGTAATAATGAATAAATAGTAGCAGCAGAACATTGCACATTATAATTAAGCCAGTGTTAGATGTCCCCCCCCCCCCACCCCCCTGTGTTCAAAACACTTGGGCTTCAACACCAGTCAACAGACACTGCTGGAGTGTTCATGTTTTACATACATTATTGGTTGTCAATGTTGTTAATAATTTCTACCTAGTTTTCAGTTTTGCGGTTGGAACACGTTTGATGGTGTAGTTTTTTGGTTTAGAAGCGTTTCTTGGGGATTTTGCTGCTACAACAGTTGTTCCGCTGCTTCCTCGATTTAGAGTTGGATGTCCAAAAGCCTTCTACAGATATGTGAAGTAGTTTAACATTCATAGTGCAGTGAAAAATAAAGAGAATGTTTGTTTGCATCCCGTCTGACACTAGTAATTAGAAATGGTTAATTTCATTGTCGGCTAATCTAAATTTTAAATGTCAGAAAACATTGCGATGAATAAAAGGTAACAGAAGTTAACACACTGGGTGATTATGACTAGCCATACGGCTGACGTTAGCATTTAACCCAATATAGCCTCACAGAGCTGCTAGGCAGAGTCATATATAAGGACTTTTGTGGCATTTTTGAGGCGGTTATAAACTATTTTCACCTATCTTATCGTAGTTGTGAAGACTCGGGTCAGGTCACTTTATTGGTACCCGTGGGCAATCTAGGTGTACAGTCTAAGAGGCAGGACATCCTTAAAACTTTGTAGACCACCTCATAACATGCAACACACCAATTATTAAAACACATAATAGAGACAGTAAAACGTGGATAAAACGAATAGAAACCAGTACATGACCAAAGTACTTGTGCGTTTTGTGCAAATAATTCCACAGTTTGTTCAACAGAGTGAATGTCGCTGGTACAAAACTGTTTTTGAATCTTGTAGTTCTGCAACCGGGGACTGTTAGCTTCCGTCCAGAAGGGAGATACTGGAATTCCCTATTCAAAGGGTGTAGGCTATCTCCCAAAATGGCCATAGCTATCCGCTGTAGTTTTTTAGCATACAGGGATGGAGGGTGCATCTGGGACTCCCCAGTCAGCTCACTTGACCATTTTACAATTTGATTTAGGCGATTCTCGTGCTTAACTGAAACACACCCTAATTGAAAAAATGAATTATCCCACTTCTAAGTCAGAATCACTTTGAAACTGATGATCTCTCTACACTGTCATAAAATGCGTTGCACTGCCTTTTGCAGAACTTTATAATGGACGACCACATTGTTTGTTTCCTACTAAAAACGTATGCCTGTTATGTAACTTACAATGACTTGGTGCGCTTGAGGGCTTGACCACCAACGTCCTAATAATGTCCTTTAACACTGATGGCTGAGAATGATATGATGGATTCGATAAAACCATGATAAATAAATGCCATCATCAGTCTATATGAAAATGGTACAATTTTCTCAAGCAGTATAGACGGTGTTGTCCTTTTTTACAGACTGCTTTCAATATAAACACAAAGAAAACACATAGAAAACCATAATCGTACATGCACCTTTTTTAAATGCAATGCAAGCTGGAAAAGGACGTTGATTTTTAATTCTTAGTCTATATGTTGCACATTTGTTTCCCAGTTATGGTTTGGAGCATAAAATAATGGGATGGGATGGCCTGACAGTGCATAGGTCACTGTTAGCTGTCAGGAGAGGTCTTCACTTATCTTTTCTGTTTAGCAAACGTCCCCTCAGCAGCTGAAATACTGCAGAACACACAGCTGAAGATATCTGCTATTCTCACTGCAAACTTAAATCAGGAGCAGAGAATGAGATGAGTCCCTTTAATGTTACACATCAATCAGCTATGTCCACCCTCTCTGCCCTGTTGCCCAAGCGAGCAAAAGACCGTGATATGACTCCTTTATCATTCTACTAATAATCTCCCCATTTATATATCTGTCCGATCCCATCCACCCACCTCCCCTCAGATATCTGATTGGAGTGCACTGTCCTGAAATTCAAAAAGTTCAGCCAACAGATCGGAGCTGGCCATGCACTGCTGCATCTGAAAATGAACAGCCAGCCAGCCAGCGATCGCTGAAGATTAAAACCGTCTTTATCCTTGTAAAGCACACTGCAGTAATTTGTGGCCCAGTATACAGCGTGTGCAGCTTCTGTGGTGGAGGCTCCTGGGGACTGCTGATAAGGTGGAGCGGGCATTTATCATTTATCCATTTAGTGGATCATATTTTACCATATGAATAACCCCATTATTTAGAGAACTGCTGAAAAGCAAAATGGGGAATTGATGGTAATAACTATAATTATTACAAAGGGTGTCATGACTCCTACATTTACTTTTAAAAGCTTGTGGAAATGCATAAACTCTAATGAAGCAGCAACAGCATCACATTATACACTTTTTTACTCAAGGTTCTCTTACTCAAAACAAATTAAACTATCCAATTCCACAACCCTTAGGATCCTCAATAGTTAATGCTCACATTATTCAGCAAACATCATACCAGAATGCGGTTACTCCATGTAGCCTCAAGGAAATCAGTAGAACTTAGTATGGTAACTAGATAGACAATAAGGTGACAATCCTGTTTATTGCAAATATTGTGTAGCTGAATTTCCTCCTTTAAAATATATTACAATAAAAAGCAACATAGTATACATACATACAAAAATAGTATACATTTTGGAGCTATTGTGTTGGATTATGTAATGTTGTAAGAATAATTCAATTCAATTTTATTTAAAGTATCAAATCATAACAAGAGTTATCTCAAGACACTTTATAGATAGAGTAGTTCTAGATCACACTCTACAATTTACAAAGTCCCAACAATTCCAATAATTCCCCCAAGAGAGAGCATTTAGTGCGACAGTGGTGAGGAAAAACTCCTATTAGGGAGAAACCTGGGACAGACCCAGACTCTCGTTGTGCAGTTGTCTGACGGTGCTGGTTGGGGGTGTGATGAACAATGGCAGTTATAGTAACAATAAAGATAATGGTACTATGACTAGAAATAGTAGTTCAGGGCGTAGCAGGGCATAGAAGGGCACTGCAGGTCGAAGCAGGGCACTGCAGGTCGAAGCAGGGCACTCCAAGGCGAAGCAGGGCACTGCAAGGCGAAGCAGGGCACTGCAGGGCATAGAAGGGCACTGCAGGTTGAAGCAGGGCACTTCAAGGCATACCAGGGCGTAGCAGGGCACTGCAGGGCGTAGAAGGGTACTGCAAGGTGATCCAGGTTGCAGCAGGGCACTGCAAGCTATAGCCGGGCACTGTTGGGTGTTCCAGGTTGTAGCATGGCACTGCAGGGTGTTCCAGGTTGTAACAGGGCACTACAGGGTGTTCCAGGTTGTAGCAGGGCACTGCAGGGTGTTCCAGGTTGTAACAGGGCACTACAGGGTGTTCCAGGTTGTAGCAGGGCACTACAGGGTGTTCCAGGTTGTAGCAGGGCACTGCAGGGTGTTCCAGGTTGTAGCAGGGCACTGCAGGGTGTTCCAGGTTGTAGCAGGGCACTGCAGGGTATTCCAGGTTGTAGCAGGGCACTACAGGGTGTTCCAGGTTGTAGCAGGGCACTACAGGGTGTTCCAGGTTGTAGCAGGGCACTACAGGGTGTTCCAGGTTGTAGCAGGGCACTGCAGGGTGTTCCAGGTTGTAGCAGGGCACTACAGGGTGTTCCAGGTTGTAGCAGGGCACTGCAGGGTGTTCCAGGTTGTAGCAGGGCACTGCAGGGTGTTCCAGGTTGTAGCAGGGCACTGCAGGGTATTCCAGGTTGTAGCAGGGCACTGCAGGGCATTCCTTGTCGTAGCAGTGCATAGCAGGAAATAGCAGGGCGCCGAGCAGGACCACGCAACAAATGCAACCATGATTTAGGTGCCACCCTAATCCTAAGGAAAACATAAGGACTCCGAGGAATAAGCTCCAGAGCTAAGTTAGTAACAGGCCTTTCTGGGACATGAATAGACACAGATGGAAAGAGAGAGGAGAGAGGAGCTCAGTGTTTCAAAGGAAGTCCCCCAGCAGTCTAAAACTATAACCGCATAACTAAGAGCTGGTCTAAGGCAAAAGGGTTGGTAGATGAATTTGACGACTATGACGAGAAGCAGAGCGGAGAAGATGATCTTGTTCTTCTAGATTTTAAGGAAGGCCCAGTAGATGTTTACAGGAAGTAAACAGCTGGAAACATGCTTTGTTTCTGCTTATGGTGAAATGAGTGTTTGTTTATGACAGAAGCCAGCGGCCGTGAGCTCTGCCGCATTCAGGCAAGAGACTGACAGTCGACCTCTTCCCCCAGGATGGAAGAGCTACATGTCACCTGAGGGAGTCAGGTACTACGTCAACAGCTGCAGTAAAGGTGAGAACCACGCCTGAAAACATAAAGCAGCCTCAGTACATTAGCCCGGATTTTCTAATTAGCTTTGACACGGATTTGTTGATAATGGTCAAATGATGGTTAAGACTGTTTTCATGTCAGAGTTGGACCAACAATTTTTCTGGCTCTATAATCTGTAAATAAACCAATCTGAAAAAATAGTAACTATGGAGCTGTGATCACTGTTGGAGCTCTCTATTCAGTAATACTTAATGTATTTGTTTTCTACTTAGCAAGTTTTATAAATTCTTGATAAAGTGATTTTCCCTGGAATGTAACATCCATAAGCAGCCAAAGTACGTTGTGTTTTGTCCTGCAAGAGGACACTGATCGCCACAGTTTACTCTTGTGTACCATGCAGGTCAGAAAGTGTTTTTTTCACGATTTTCACTTACAAACGTCCACCTGCTAGTCGACCACTTTTGGTCTAGACTGAAATATAAAAAACTATTTAAAGGATTGACATGACATCCTTAACAGACATTCATAATACCCAGAGCATGAACCCTAGTGACTTTTCCTCCAGCGCCACCATGAGGTTGGCATCAGGATAACTTTCCATCTAGCCTGTGTTTAGTGCTAATTAGGAAATGTTAGCAGACAAGACAGATGATAAACATACTGAACAGAGTTGCTAGCGTGGCTGTAGACTAGACGTTTTGTTGTATTATTGACTTATATACCCATTTTCTACCCATTTTTACATTTTAGATTAACACTGATGAATGCCCAGATTTCTTTTTTAAGAAGCTGCAGCCAGTAGCACCCAAACTAAATGGGTCATCATTGTCGTATGATACTTTTGCAGTTAAATATAGATAATAGATGTTGCAAAATAAAGATAATGCTAATGAGGTTTTGCCTGCAAACTAAAACAATAACCAACGGACAAGCTTTGAACTTATTGTATCTCGCTCAGATCAATCAACCAATCCTGTTATTTCTCTGCCTTTGAGACACATTAGAATGGAGAAGGAAAACTGCACTGTTGATTCCATCAGACACAGAGGTCATGTATTTCTCTTCAGTGGCCATGTATTGAACTGTATCACCTTGTGTTTTGGTTTGCTTAGCTTATCATGTCGTTTGGTTTCCACTGCCGCAACACTGCAAACTATGAGGGCTCATTATCATTCCTCCCCATCATCGTGTCTCACAAGTCCATTCATGTGGACAGTGGACACTGGCCTGCAGATTCGATCCACTTTAATCTAATTATGCTAAACGTGTTGCACAGCCAGCATCTGAGCAGCGAGATGTGTGGAATCAGAGGTGGGGGGACATGTCCTCTTATGCTCTAATACGCTGCAATCAAACAGGAGACTGAAGAGTTAGTGTTAATACAGGAGGTTGTGTGTGTGTGTGTGTGTGTGTGTGTGTTGTTGTGTGTGTGTGTGTGTGTGTGTGTGTGTGGTGTGGTGGTGTGTGTGTGGGGGTGTGGTGTGTGGTGTGTGTGGTGTGTGTGACTGCGTGCGTGGCGTAACACCCTTTTGGGAATGAATCCAGGGGGATAGGAAGGACTCCCACAGGACAGAAGAGAAGAAAGGCTGCATCAACAACTCTGGCAGTGGTTGCACTTTGGGTCACAATCACACACACGCACGGACCACAACAACACACACACACACAAACACACACACACACACCAAACATACAAACATGCGCACGGACACGCACAACGCACACACACGCGGATACCACACACACACACACACACACACACACACACACACACACACACACACACATAGAGCAGGAAAAAAATTCAAAACCCGAAAAGCTATTTTTACATTCAGCAGCCATATGCTGCAGCATTCACTTTTTATTTTGTTCCAGTTTGTTGTTTCGTGTCTGAACGTGGAGCTTCAAAAAGCTGCTGCTGAGGCTGCGTGTCATAGAGACACACACGCCAACACTGTTTTGTTTTTTTTACAAAGCTGCTTGTTGTTTTTAGTCTGTGTCATTTAATAGAGGAGGTGCTCCAATGAGGATCAGTTGAAATCCTTCTACTCAATCCCTTTGGAGTTGAGAATATGACAGCGGGATTTGGAACGATGAGAGAGAATTACAAGAAGGAGCCGAGGCTTAAAAAATGTGATTGTTTATCAAGACATCTGTTACAGTATAGGCTGTAATTTGGCAATAAGTAGATATGAATATGATACAATAATGAAACTATCAGCCACAAGATGAGATAAGCCTTTTTTGATCTGGTTGTTGATGCAGCACAATGACAGAAATTAATACAGATAAATAGAGAAAGTAAAAAAATGTAGCTTTGAGCTTTATAAAGCAAGAATAAAATAGAAACTAAACAAGAGCAATTAGTGACACAATTACAAGGCAAAAGTGACAGTGGTGTGATTAGTAACAGCAGTAGCATGTCAACAGCCTATATATATATGTAGTAATATAATGATTTATAACAAAAAAAAATAAAAAGATTACACGTCCCCTTAGCATTTGCCTGTATATTTTGGAACCATAACTATAACTAATAGTAATATACAATAATAAAAAAAAACTATAATAAGTGTCTCCACCTCGTACATATATAGTAAAATGTAGTACCAAGTATTATATAGTAAGTGATTATATTATATATACCAGGTGCCCATGAACCAAAACTTTCTTGTCGCTTGTCTAATTTTGTAGAAAGACACAAACCACTTCTATTAAACCGGGTCTGACCCAACCACTTTTTTCCCTTAACTCACTTATTTAGTCGTCAGAAATATCTCAATATCAAATCTTCCAGCCCCTCACCATAACTGATGTTCCGATGCACAATGACCATACATTAATTTTTCCCCGCTGTCTCTGAAACAGACATTTTATTCTCATGTTCAACAAAAAAACAACATCAAACCAGCCCGCGACGTCCCATATTTTTTTGGGCAAAAGGTAGACACAAAAAAGTTTTGGTGTTGCCTATACATAAAAATGAAAAAATTTACTACAAATACTAAAAATGTCAGCAAATTAAATAGTGTGCTGTGAAATTCTAATTTAATAATCTGTAGACTTCCATGAGCTTGCGGTTGGCAAGGATTCATACAATGTATTGATGAAGTCATCAGGATAGCTAAAAGCAGTCGGCAGGCCTCCCAGAGTTCATCAATTCTGGTTTGGTCTTCCATGCTTCCTCTTTCATCCTACCCCACATATGCTCATGATGTTCATGTCGGGTGACTGGGCCGCCATCCTGGAGCATCTTGATCTTCTTCCCTTGAGGAACTTTGAAGTAAGATGGAAGTATGCGATGGGCACCATCCTCTGGAGAATTTGCCTCTTTTACGGTTGGGATATAAGAGGTAGCTAAGATTTCTTGGTATTGAGACTATTGATGTTGCCTTCCACCCTGCAGATCTCTCGCACACCCCCATACTGGATGTAACCCCAGACCATATTTTTCCGCCACCAACTTCACTGTTTTCTGGGTGAATCTTTGATCCAGGCGGGCTCCAGTAGGTTTCCTGCAATATTTGCGGCAACTGTGGTAATTTCAACAGAAGATTCCTGAAAAATCCACTTCTTTTAGCAGGCTGTGGGCCTTGGCAAATGCCACACGGTTTTTCAATTGTCTTTGTTTTAATGCTGGCTTCGGGACTGATTGACCATGGAGGCCATTTCGAGACAGAATCCGACAAACCGTTTCGGTTGACACAGGGACATCAGGGACCAGGTCTGGTGAGCTCTGCTGCAGTAGAAAATGGGCTGGCCTTGGATTTTCGAGCCAACAAACGGTCCTCTCGAGCAGTTGTCTTCGGGGTTCTGCCTGACCTGGGCTTGTCAAAACGTCTCCAGTGTCTTCAAATGTTTTTTTAATCCTCTGTACTTGACGCTGAACACATTGAATGTTTGCCACATCACAGTGGTCTGGTCTCAGCCCCTTGATACAAAACTTTAGTCTCAGGGAATCTTAGGCATGTTTGCAGAGGTCTAGTTGCAGTTTGATGTGAAGTCTGTGTACTGGGGTTGTTTTTATACACCCTGAGACCTAATTGATCCATTATTAGTCCCAGGTGAAGCTCATTGACAAGGCACAACACTTATGTCTTTGCAAAAATGACTCAATGGGCTTTACCAAGTGTGAATATTAGAATACTTTTTTGACAGTTTCTTTTTGCACTGAAACATTATTACAAAAGCTTTTGGGATTAAACTGAGCCATTTCTTGTAAATAAATCTTGATTTAGAAATATATTTCAGCAGCACTTCAGGTCAATTTGTTCACAAGCAACAAGACTTTTGTCAGGGACTGTAGTACAAGAGGAAATGTTGTAGTTGTAGTTATTTCTGAATTTCGGCATCCAATCACACACAATTGGACGTGTGTGCTTGATTGCACTCAAGGATCCATAGAGTAATATCAACATTGATTCACCCGCAGCTGTTACAGCGTGAAGGACTTCCTGCTCTACTAAGTGGAATGATTCTTAAATACTTGTGTGTGATAGGAAGAAAGCTAGAAATCTTCCTGCAGGGTATATACACATATGGACAAGAGTCTTCCTGTTTTATTTTTCAGGAATTACCTTGACTTTACTTGAGGCGCTGGCACAACAAAGTTAAACACATTCTGTTACTTTTACTGAGTGATATCTAAGGGATATTTGAAGAAAAAGAACGTAGGATTTTCCGTGCTTAGATCAGACTGGCACGAAGCATATAACAAGAAAAATGACTTGTTTGTTATTAATACTTTGTTATTTGTAATGTACATTTTGTTATTGTAATTACCCAATTAGATTTTGATATAATTTGTGAGCAAAGATGACATTTTGACACAAGGTTGGAGCTAGAAACATCTAATAGAGCGTCCAAAATCCCTCCCCTGAGGAATATGAATGTGCTCAGTGCAATTCAAAACATTTTGATATTTATATATTTAATGTGGTCTTAGTGGTACTGTGTAACATAGAAATTAACATAATTCTGGATTAATGCACGACATAAAACATCCTTGGTTGCTGCTTATTATATATTTGTCAATATTTTACTGGCAAATATAGTAGTTTTTAAAATGGTGTTTTAATATAGTAGTTTTAATAAAACGGTGTTTTTCCTAGAAGCCCCTATGTAGGCATAGCCCCGCGCTCGCAGTGCGCATGAAAGCACGACTTTGGTAGTTGGTCTGGAAAGGGTGAAAGCATTACTCATATGTGAGTGCATTGTGCTGAACGTATTATAACAATGAGAGAGAAATGGGGATTTGAAGAAAAAACTAGATATATGAAGCAGTGCACATTATGTCATCAACATTCACATTAACAGGAGCATTCAAAATCTGCCAGTTTGGGTGTGTAGAGCCAGAGAAGGTTTACAACTCCCCAACTCGAGTCATTTCCTATCTATCCGTCTCACACGGGGTTTGCCACTTCCACGTCTCTTTCCACTCTCTTCACACCCAGACTCACCCTGGGTCCAAAATGTCCAAAATGTCCCCAGAAGTAGCTGCACAACTAAAAATGTTAGGGGTCTCTGACTGATGATAATTCAAAGCATCGACGACCAGGTGGCAGCCGTGTACATCACTGCTTTGATCAAAAGTCGAGATAGAGGTTGTGCAGGGAAATGTCAACGTGCAGAGGGAGCTGATGTGTGAAATTGCTGCACGTTTTCTTTTTCAGCCGTCATTATTCCTGTGGTTTGTGTCGTTCCAGAAACAACATGGCGACGTCCCTCCTTGTTAACCGAGTCCCCGCAGAGGCCTCTGGCACAGCAGAACTCCTCACCATATGGTAAAACTGAGCCTCAGCCCACCTGTTCTTTGACACAGCTTCTACAAGGCATCAGCGTGTAGAAAACAAAACAACAGCACAGGAAGCACACACTCTGAAAATAGATGATGCAGGAAAATTAAAGAAATAGTCACATAGAGGCTTTATAGGTTGGGAATGACAAAGATAGAGAGCTGATGACAACTTTAATATCTGTACTCATTTGGTAAATTTCTCTTTCCATGAACATTGTTTCCATTTGGAATCACAGGTCATAACTTCATTTTTTTAACATTATTCCTGACAGATTTAGCCTTTTGGCGTCAGCAGCTGTGCTTCTAACTATCATAAAGCAGATTCCTTCAGCTAAGCAGTTTAAGCAATTTGACACAATACAAATAATCACACTGTTTTTCCAAGAGACTTATTAACATTTTCCCAAAAGGTTTGACAAATCCCCTGTAATACAGTTCTCTGCTGCGTCTTACATAATCACAAACCTCACTACTGGACTAAATCTTAATGTCTGGCTTGTTCTGTTCAATCGCTGCCAGCATATTCGTTAACAACATCTTAGCAGATAGCAGATGGTTTTCTTCTTTCTGCTGGCATGTGGCCTAAACACACTTAGAGGAAAAACGAGTCAGCTGCAGGGGAGTTTGTCAGCATTCAACCAGACAAGTGTGATCCTCCTGAGAGAGAAAGGAGTTTAATGAAGGCCAGATTTAGATCTGAGCAGCCTGGACGTCTCCTCCAACCTCTGGACAGGAAACCAGGGATTTATCCAACTGGTCCAGAGAGACAGAAATAGTGATGCAAGGGGAAGTAGATGAGATAACATTCAACTGCTGAACACGTGTGCAAGGCATCCCAGGAATACGTGCATGCGTGAACACATGTAGCCTACAAATTTGGACAAATAGTCCAAGCTGTTACACACAATACATTCGAGTTTGCAATGTTCCACCCTCTTAGCTTTTTTATTCTAATAAGCTACATAAACAAAATAACTCACAAGTCAACCAATTATAGTTTGGTTGAAATAAACCCTAAAAAATTAGATTCTAAAACGCTACAGCTGACCCCCTGAAAGTCGAATAGTCGAATTGCCGGTCGGTGACCTCTCAGTCGACTGAGATCCTTCAAGTCGAGCAGTCGTTTCTTCGTCTGGAGACGTTTCGGTCCCAAAAAGAAGAATCTGCAGAGCCTTTTGCTTAGAAATGGTGTATGTACGGCTCACTGCAGCTTAATATAATAAGATATAGGCTCTACACAAATGTTGTTAATAAAAGTTGTTCCCGCTGGTTCAGATTACAGAGCCTTTGGGTTTTTTGATTTTTTTTTACCCTAGGCTACATTAATTAGCACGCATTAGCTTAGGGGGCTAACTTGCACTGTTTACTTTTATTACGTGGACATTGCTGTCTCCCTGAACGTCCCTCCGTACCCCGTTTAGAAGTCAGGCAGTTCAATAAGGCGTTGCTTGATTCTCTATATGAGAAAAAAAAAAAGCCAAATCTGATTAGACTGACAAAATCGTGAGTTGGGTACCACCCCAGAAAATATGCAAGAAAAAAGGAGAAAAATTTTTTTTCGCTCTATGCTTCTCAGCGCAACTCATTTAGCCCTGTCTTCAGTCGTCATGCTACGCTAGTTCAACCGCATCCTGTTTCCAGCTCAGTACAGTACTAAATGCACAGACATCATGTGTCTAGGTACCAATCTTACTCAGCTAACTCTTGGGAAAAAGAACATTTGCATATTTCCACTAGTCTCGCATTGCCGGACCTTACACCACAGCGCTGAGGAGGAGGAGGGTCGGGCTAGTCCACACAACGTTCCTGCATGGGAGAAAAACATGTTGTGCTTTATTGGGGATTTCTTTAAACCAATCAGAATCACTTTGGGCGGCGCTAAGCTCCGGACGGAGCAACGGTACCGTTGCAAAATAGCCTCGGGAAGGAATTTGTTTTAGACTAGATTATACTTTATTCATCCCACAACGGGGAAATTTTGTTGTTACAGCAGCAGCATTTTCTTCAATAACTGCAAAAAACAAAAACACACAAACAAACAAACACAAACAAGTAAGCACACAAGAAATACAGGCAAACAATAGACAATGATTATATGGCAGACTGAAAGTAAGCAAAATGGCGTCAATATAAAGGTATTTTAAAGTGCGTTTGCCATGATACAAGAAACAATATTGCAGTGTAAGTGACGTTAAAATTAAATTGAATGTGTAATTAGAGTTGGTGGAACATATGCACATAGGGAGGCGAACGCTGGAATTAAAATGGCTGTCGAGTGTGCGATGAAAATTTTCCGCAAAAACGTTATTGTCAATTCTAGCTCAGAGGATGTTTCCCAATTTGGCCAGAATTCAGAATGCCAACACAAAGAAAGCGGAAGGTGAGGGACATCTGGGAGATCCAGTAAATCTAACATTGTCGATATAGACTATATTTCTGCTGATGTTAAGGTTTTTCTGTAATTTCTTAAGATTGGGCCACAAGTAAGTCAGGTGTTTGTGTGAAGCTGAATATTTTCTCCATTTTCATCACAAAGCTAACCCCGCAAGCACGATTGACGGCCCTCACAGGTGAAATATTACTTCTATTTCTGATATTTACTGGTCGTAACAGAGGTAAACGAAGGTCGTAGATTTCTTAATGTCACTTTCAAGTCATATGGCCCAGCATCCCCGGATGTAAAATGTGTGTGGGGGGTTACCTTCAGCTGGAGATGGGACGATTTGATATGCAACGAGGTGACAGCTCATAAATCACACGCGAGGAAGAACCATTAAGGGTCCTTAAGGATAAAAACCAGGGATGTGAAGGAGAGGCCCATAAATTTAATTTCTTCAGTATGTGGATAGATGGATAGATGTACGTGAGAAGAGAACGTACACTGGATACAACCTGAAATAATAATAATTCTAGTACAAGAAGACAACAAATCAACAACTGCTCATCTTGGCTTTAAATTGCCAAAAAATGAAAGCTGCATGAAATTGTCATTATTCTGTCGTGAGGGAGAACAAATTGATGTGCGTCTGCTCTAAAAATGCAAACCACAGCTTGGACGAGGCAATATTTACCGGTCCAAATCTCAGTAAAATGGGACCTTTTTGCTGTAGTGTCGCCTCTCAAATCGTTGATTACCCCCTTCCCAACCTGGCCATTTTACGTGAGGTCATTGTACAAAAGTAAGAGTCCAGCTGTCGCTTTGATCAATAATACATGGTCTGTAATCTGTTTTGTCGACAGCGAACGGATGCCACAGCACTGCAAAGGCCGGTCGGCCCACCGAGGCCACTGATGTGGCTCTGAGGAAACCCACCATGATGAAACAGGTAGGCCAAAAGGGTCGGCTCTGTTTGCACACACACACACACACACACACAGCTTCAGACTGTCTTCAGTCTGATGCTTCACATATTGAGGAAGTCGTTTCCCAGTGTCTGTTTCCCTACATGGTTTCATGTAGTAAACAATAAGTGGATTATATCCATTTGGTCATCGACCGACAAGTCCATCGAATTAAACAACAAAACACGTTTGAGAATTTAGTCAGGCTGTAAAAAATGATGACATCGGGTTAAAAAATGAACAATGGTCCCCTGGAAAAGTCGGATGTTTGTCGACCTCCTATTTCTGCAGACTTTGTCTCTCTGTTTTATTAACACCCGATGTCGTCCATTCCTCTCGTCATAATTACCACGGCTGCTAGAGGCTTTGTCACAAATGGCTGGAACGACCAATGCTGCCGTTCTTTTTGGGAGGACAGTCTCGTGTTTGTGTTGATTAAGTCTGATCGGTTCCGCTGTTTCCCTTCATGGTTTTATGGAGTGCTGAAACAATAAGTGGTTTAATCGGCAGAAAATGAATCAACGACTCTATCTAGTAATAATTTAAGTCTGGAAACCGTAATCATTTCAGGTTTCCAGCCTCTCTCAATTGAAGACTTGCTGTTTTTTCTAAGTTTTAAATTGTCATAAAATTAGTATATGATAAATGTAAAAAAAAATTTCAAACAAAACAATCTGAAGACAACCCCTTGGACTGTGACATCTCTGAATGGATTTTTCAGAGTATTCATATAAATAAACAATTAATGGCAGAATGGGTAGATTTTTAAATTGGGTTTTGTTGACCCGTCCTCCCCAGCGAGTGTAGGCCAACCCCAGATCCCAGAAGCTTTTTTCCACTTGGCTTTTTGCCTTGCTATATTTACTTTTTTCCTGCACTGTGTCTGCCATATTCTTAACTTTCTCTTGGATGTGTGCTAATGATCTAGCACCTGGTCTCTTTGGTTTATAGAGGTTGACGCCCAGAAACGTTCCAAACTCGGTAAAATAAGAAATATTCGGCAGACGGCAGGCTCTCTGCTGATACAGACACTGCCACCCACTTCTAGCGGGTCATAAGGGATGATTTAGAGAGAGGGATTACTTTTTATTAGCCTTTACATTGTCTTTCAAGCAAATCCTACTCATTGTAGGCCTGCCTTTATGCAGTTCCCGATCCACTTTCACAAGCTCTGTCTACTTGTCTTGAGTGGCCTTAGTGCAAAAACATCAAATCCACTTTGGTGCTTTCTCCCATTTTAATAATTCTTTCCACAATCTGGTATCTGCGTTTACATGATATAAAGCTGCACACTCTGTCCACTGAAGGCAGGGCCGCTCCCACAGCCCTGATGGACCCGGGCCAACATTGATTACATGCCAACCCATGTGACTAATTACGAGTCAGATGAGGGCATAGCGTTTCATGATCACACAGGAGACTATAGATGGACGGACATGTTGGTGCCATATGGGCAGCTGAAATCTGGACTCCCACTTGTCAGAGTTTGTCAGATTTGGGAAGGAGGCCAGCCAAGACAGTAGAAGCTCACGCTGGGAAAGGCTGGGACCACAGATCACAAAACCTGGACTGGGATTGTTGTGGTCCGAGCTGGCCGCCGCCATGTTCTGTGCAACGAAGGTGAGACCACGGTTGTTGTGCTCGCTCATGCGGGTTTGTTCTGTCTCGGATGGGGTTGTTGTTGGACCAGCGCAGGTGGATGTTGTGAGAAGGTGTGAGGGGTCGCTGATCACGTGTGCCGCCATAGCCGCTCCGCTCTGCACACAGCTTGTGTTTGATGCCTCGGGCTCGCATGCGAGAGAGATGATAACGATGTAGCAGCCGCCGTCTTGCACGCACACACTTAACAGTAAACATGAGGACAGCGTTGAGAACACTAGATACACAAATATTTCATGTTTTTGCAACACAGTCCTAAATCTGCCTCATCAACCCACTTTTATGGTGGCACGCACAAACGCGCGCACACACACACACACACACACACACACACACACACACACACACACACACACACACAATCAGAGAGCTGCATCTCATTGGCTGCCTGTTTTCCCTCCTGCTCTCTCTCTCTCCTCCCCTCCTCCTCCGGATTCCCTCCCAATCCTAATTAGTCTTTTAAAGATCATCATTCAACCATTTTCATCAAACCAACCCCCACCCCCGCTACCTTCATCACTTCTGCTCCCTCCTCCCCCACTATCTGCCTCTCTGGGAAGGGAGGTGTGGCAGGGATCATGTAAATAAATTCCCCTCCTCTTCTTCCTCCTCCTCCTATTCCTCTTCTTACTATTTGTTTCTTTATACCCTCCCTCCCGCTTCGACGCCTTTACGCTCCAGCATCTCCATCCATGAGCTGGCACGGTGTCTCTCTCAGCAGTCTCTCTCTCTCTCTCTCTCTCTCTCTCTCTCCTCTCTCCTCCTCTCTCTCTCTCTCTCTCTGCATGGACATTGTTGGGTGAATGGTGGAGGTGAGACTGGGCGGGGGTGGAGGGGACACAGAGCTCCTTGCAGGCAGCATCCATCTCTTCGCAGCCTTCACCTTAAAACTCGTGTGACAGCAGCTTTACCGGAGGCTAGACTTCGTCACACAGATCCCCCTACACCCCCCCCCCCCCCCCCCACAACACACTCACTCCTAACGCTACCTATCAAACCGTACACACACCCCCACCCCCTGTTGCAACGCGACTCCTCTCCACTCACTCCGTAGCCTGTGAGACTAAAGGCAGCCTCGGTGCGTGGAGGGAAACCGTGAGAGAGGAGAGAGTGAGGCTTTCCCAGAACAGAGAAGCAGGAGGAGGTGAGAGGGATAACCATGGAAGCCAGCTTTGACACTGAGGAGAGTTTTGACGATCCCTCCTGTCTCACCCCGCAGCCCCCCGGCTCTGTTTCGCCGGCCAGGAGGCAGATCAAGGAGGTCAAGGAGACCAAGATCACTGTGAGTACCCTGGAGCTCCAACTTCTTCTTCTTCTCCTTCTCCTTCTCCTTCTTCTTCTTCTTCTTCTTCTGTCTCTCCATCTCCATCCTCTTTGAGTCTCCTCATGGTGTTGTATTGAAGTTCATCTTTTTTTTTTCTCTCTTTTCACTATCATCTGTTGACATCGTCTTCAAACTCAAATCCTAATGCATTATGGGTTCTCGTGGCGTAACATGGGGTTCCCTGTGTATTGGATGCCACATTAGTCTGAATGAGAAGCTGTCCAGGAGTCTTGTACTCATATCTGACTGGCCTCGATCCATAATATTGATTTAATGCCAGTCAGTTATTCATTAATGCCCTCAAGACACTGAAATGTGTCTTTGCTTTGCAATCTTTCACCATATTGAAATGTTGAGTGAAAAGTACGGCGCTGATCTACAGACCGCGGTTGGTATTTTTTGTAATTCATTATTTATTTTTTGATTCTGTCTGAACGATAAAGATTTGGATCTCTGAGTGTTTTCATTGAGTTGTTGCTCAGTGTGATACTCGATTCCATCCTCGTTCTTTCTCAGAGGGCTCCACATGTAATCTGCAGGGCTGTGTGGGCTTTTGTGCACTAGACTATGAGGAACCCCCCCCCCTCTTTAGCTTATAGTGGTGTTTGCACTGCACAGTCCTCTGCATCAGCCTGTGATAAGGCTAAAAGGAGGAACCAAACGTCCTCTTCCATAAAGTATATAGTGTTTCTGTCTTAAGATGGCCAGGGAGAAGCTGCTGTTATGTAATCAGTTCTAATGATGACCGTGGGGGGGGGGGGGGGGAGACAGTGTGGTGGTGATAGTCAGGGGAAGACAGACAGAGGTGCTTTTGTGTCTCGCAGGGTCTGATTTTGCGCTCGGTGTGCTCGCTGACCTGATGCAGCCGCGGGAGCCGTCAGTCTGGCTATTGTGAAAAACCCCTCCAGACCTGCGTGACATGCAGCAAGTCCAGTTTCCATGGTGACAAAAGCAATAGCACTGATTAATAGGTGTTGGAATTGAAAACACTGGCATAGGAGAAGAGGAGACGGTAAGCCGTTTAGAGATTCACAGAAGAAAATGTTATTTTCTTCCTCTGTCTTCGCAGGGCCTTTTCTAAAGCTCTCGCCGCTCAGAGAGCTATTGGGACTCTTTGCTCCGTGAGAATTCCCCTGGATGCTGAAGCATAACAGCATTTTTTGGTGTTTTAAACATGATTTTATATCTTAATCCAAAACAGGATTGCAGAGAAGTGTTAAATTCTGAAA
>NC_045747.1:18328568-18338743 GCF_008692095.1 Etheostoma spectabile | reverse complement strand
AAAATGGAAGTAAACACTCAGCGTAGAGTGCAGCAGAGCAAGCAGGAATCATGCATGGATGTTAGTTATTTCTGCTGCAGCAGATGAAGATAAATATATAAAAATAAAACAGGTGAAGGTGGTTGAAACTGTAGCGGTGGCTGGATGACGTCAGTTCACATAGGTGTCTTTTTGTTTCGCCTAGATGCACCTCGCGTTACACAACCCTCCACAGTTGTCATGGTGACGCACATATCCATGGCTGTTGGCAAAATGGACCCTCACAGGACGCAGAGGCTTCACACATGAGATAGGAGACACTGTACCCTTGTTTTCACCTTCACAGTGTGGCCAATCAAAACAAATGCATATCCATGTTTTTTTTCAGCCTATTAAACATTTATTCACGTGCTGTTTGACTTGTTGCCATGCTGCTTAGGCATCTCGTTAAGAGTGTTATCTGGCCTCGTTGGCGGGACACTGACAGGGCTTTTTGATTGATCATTGAATTATCAACAATCATTGGCGACAAAAAGGAAGGAATGGAGACAGAATGGAGTCTGTGATTTGTGTGTGTGTGTGTGTGTGTGGGTGGGGGGAGTGGTCTTTTACAGCAAATGTAATTTGTCGCTTAGCAACAGCAGCAGCGCATCCTACAGTCACATTTGCTGAAATATTCTGCTCAGATATGGTTTTGAGTGGCAAGTGTTTCAGTCATTTGTTCTACCGCCAGAGAGAACTGAATTTTTTTCTAACATCCCTCACGGGCCATTTCCTTTTTCACTGTGTCAGGATTTTTTCCCCCTGTATTCAGCAAAGCAAAAAAATAATAAATGAATGAGTAAAAATATGAAACCGTGTAACGAAAGAGCCATTGCCTCTCGCCTGGATACAAAACCCTCATGAGACTGAATGTTTATGAACACTTATTGAGGACAAAATGTCCCAATTCCTTCACAACAGATGCTCTGTTGTACGTTGCTTACGGCTTTGTTTTGTGCCAAACTGTAACATTCAAAGATGAAATATGGAGACACAGCCGGCTGCAACATTCCAAGTCCAACAACTTAGATCCTTCAGAAAGATGTATTACATGCTGTCTAATGAAGGTAATCTATATTAATATTTTATTTCCAGACCCGGGAGCACCTTACTAAGCAGCCATAAAGTAGAAGTAAGTTAGCCAGACAGCCTTCCTTTAGACAAATGGTCTCATTTTCTGCTGGATGTGAGAGGCAGATAAACTGCAGTCATGATAGATGTGGGGCCAGTGTAATGGAAAATCTAGTGCCCGTGACAATCTGTATGATCTCTGAGGCAGAAAATGAACAAAATGACCGGTCGGCACACGGAGTAAATCACACGGTTGTTCCTTTGGATTGTGAAGTGTTACTGTAAATAAATGTGTCTCTTTTGCAGGTGGCCAAATTAGTATTTTCCTCTGGATTTGTAGTGATTATATAACAGAGAAGAGTATTACTCATCTGTTTTTGAAGTTGCTCATTGGAAGCTGTTCAGATCAAGTGCTGCAGTGGCAGTGCAGAGGGGGGAGGGTGGGGGGGAGAGGGGGTCAATGTCGAGTGTTTATTGGAAGTTCAGCTTTTTCACGCTCGATATTTGTGATGTCTAAAGCTGCGGAGTTTTAATGCAAAACTCCACCCAAGTTATCGTCATGAATCCCACAGTGAGGCTGAAACTGAGAAGAGAATCTCAGAGACGGAGATCTTATAGTACATTATAGTAATATTTTGAAGTATAAATCAGATGTGTTTACAATGGAAAAGGAGAGAAAGAGCTTTACTGGTTGAGTTTAACCACTTTCATTAACTCCAACATATACATTTGTTGACAGCCAATACCTTCAAAAGAACTCTAAGAAGCTGATCGTACCATACGCAACCTGCCCCGCCCCAAAATTATTATTTACTCTATTAAAATAGAGTAAATATTGGCTAGATAAGGACAATAGCGGGATGAATGATAATGTTGCTCCATGTCTGCTACATGTAAATAGGCAACTGTAGTCATAATAATCATAATAATATGCCCTCTGCTAACCCTGGCGTTGTGCACCACTCAGATTTCCCGCTTTGCGCTGCGCTCAATTTTCAAATTACTTCAAATTTGGCCTAAGTGCCGCTGACCTTTCGAAAGTGCAACCAATGAGATAACAGCACATTGTTACCTAGCGTTGCTCCACACCCTACCTAGCGGTGCGCAAATATGAAATTGCTTATTATATGTTGGAGGCTTAAGCAGCTGAAGAGACAGATATTTCCCTCAGGGGTTGGTAGAGACCAAAACAGAGCTAAAAGAGAGATACTAATGACATTCCAAACACGATTTCAAATCAGTGATCCTGTTGCACTGCTGTATGAATAAATAAATTAAAAAAAAGCAACTGGTTTCCAACCAAGTTTAACATATGAACATTATAAGGTGATGAGCCCTTGTAATATTGCAACCAAATAGCTTAAATTTTGATAATACAAGGAGTAAGTTTCAATCGTTGTGTTTCTTTTGCAATAATTGTGTGGATAAAAGTGTTTTCACATGACCTGCAGTTTCCACTCTCATCTTCAGCCACTGGCCTACATGAACTGACGCCATGTTGTTCATACGATCCAAATGATTCCTGCCACACCTTTTTATTGGAAAGTTATAAGAGGGAAGCCCTTCGATTGAGCCAGCTGGTAAACGCTCCGTGTTTTTCTTCAGTCTGTGTGACAGGCGTACAGTGGTGAGCTCATGCAGTAAACACTATGACTCAGTGTGTTTGTGGATGAAGCATCCTACCCATGTAGTCTACAGCAGTGGTTGACATGGCACAGAGGGCATCTTGCAGTGCCAGGAGGGAGGGCTCACAGATGGTGAACATTACATAATTGCAGCCCCAAGAGTAATTGAAGACTCTGTGGACCATGGAGTCTGTATTCAAGCTGAGTGCTGGGTGTGTGTAAAGTTTTTGTATTCATACTGTAGTACAAAAGGTTTCTCTGTGTTTTGGAGTGGACATGGTTGTCTCTCTTCCCCCCTGAAGGCCCATGGGTCACCTTCTGGATGACCAATTTTAGTATGTTTACTCACGCCTGACCTTTTTCTTCTCATCTGCATGATCCAAACAAAACCCAGGCCTGTTACCTCACTGCCTTAAAGACATACTTCTATTCAACTCCACTCCTCTTGTCTTCTTCATCTTCTTCTACTTCTCACAGATCTGTTCATTGTTTCATTTCCCAGTAAGGTTGTTGCTATCAGTCATCTTTGTATTTCTTCTCTTTTCGCTTCAGATCAACTGTGTGACTTTCCCTCTGCCTGGGGAAGGTCCGGAGCAGCAGCTCCTGAAGCCCAACGAATGGAGCTACTGCGATTACTTCTGGGTGAGTTGGGCTGAAACGCAGAAACCTCCGTGGAACTATCCCTTGTGATATTCTGTTGATGATGAGGCAATGCTGTATAGTCCCTGTAGTCTGGAAACCATGGGGGACATTGAGGAGATGTGGCTACAAACAGGCAGCACACACGGTGAACCCTAAATGAATAACAATAAATTGGCTGGTGCCAGCATATCCTGCCCAGATATCGTCACTGTCGGGTGAAAACCGTGTTTGTCCAAAAACTATTGTTTTTTGGGAAATGAAAAGAAAACGTTTGATTGAACATTTTAGCTCAGATTAAACCTCCTCAAACGCGCTATAAAATACGTGTAAAACCCACAGAGAGATGTAAAGGGTGACCGATAGCATTGATTGAAAGTGAGGAAATATGGAGATACAAGGTTTCAGCCCTACAGCCACGATATATAGCTTATTATCATTTACTATGTATGGGTTTGGTCCAACTATCCACCCACCAGAAAAAGCTCCAGTAGGTTCATTTTATTGACCTAGAGCAAATCTTTGCTGGTAAATGTAAAATGCAGTTAATGTCATCTAATGCTTTCATTAGGTTATGTAACTGAAAATAGCTGTGTGAATAGAAAGCAAATGGAGCAGCTCTCGTTTAACAAAAGGCACAATTGGCTTTTGTGTTGAAGTAGGCAGCTCTCAGGTGGAAGACTGATCGACACACACAGTGATCCTCCTGCTTCCATCCTGCTCCCTAGTGGCTGCTGCAATGTTCAGTTTCCATACATTTCCATCCTAAATTAGATTTGTAACGAAAAACCCTTCAGCCTGCATAATTGACTGAAATCCGATACCAGTTTCCTCCTCCATTATTACTCTTTGGCTCCTTGTTTGCGGCCTGTTATGTCAGCGCTGCCTGTGATGTTTTCGACATCCACTGACCAGCTGCTCAAACCTGCTGTGTGAAATAAATCTGGCACCTCTGTTCCGCATCAGTCCTGTCACAAAACAAGACAAAGCGATGCACATCCCCACACCCTGTTCTGGTGCTCTGAATCACACACACACAGTACACATCCAATCCAACAGTGATTGACGCACACACACCGACGCATGTCCTCCTTGACATGCAAGCGTGAGTCACATATTCAGAGCTTATTCTCACCAACCCCTACACACTCTCAAACATACGGTACACAATAAAGAGGTGTTGACTGTAGCTTTGGTTGTTCATTGGCCCACTGCTGTTTTTGAATGGTGCTCTCCTCCTCCTCAGAACGACAAGAAGGACCCCCAGGGGACCACCTCGGTGGCGGGCTTCGAGGTCCTCCTGCAGAAGCAGCTGAAGGGTAAACAGATGCAGAAAGAGATGGCTGAGTTTATCCACGAGAGGTAACAGTTTCATTTCTGATCATACATCATTCATCATCTGTTCTAACAGCAAAACAGAGACTGGAGTTTTTTTGGAGTTTGCAGTTTTGATTAACCTTCGTGTTGTCTTCACGCCAACCTGGAAATTTTTGTTTTTCTGGGTCAAAATTAAAACCCTTTTATGAATGTTATGGTCATCCGTTACGACCCTTTTGTGGCTTTTCTCCAACGTTTTTTTTTTTCACTTTTTCAATGTTTGTCGTCTTTTTATGAGCATTTTGAAATTTCCGTGGGTTTTTCTCCAAATTTGTAAAGCTTTTTTTTTTTTTTTTTTTTTTTTTTTTTTTTTTTTTTTTTTTTTTTACATTTGTTACTTTTTTGACATCTTTTCACATTATAGTCACTTTTATTGACAATTTTTGTCTCTTTTTTTACACTCTTTTTCAAGTTTTTTTCACCAATTGTTTTTTTCCAAATGCTATAAAATTGACAAAAAAACACCCAAATTCAATGAAAGTAGTGAACTGAACTGAACTTGTGAGGAGCGTTGTTGGGAACCATCCACGTTACTTTTTTGGAAAATTATTTTACAAGAAACCCAAATTTCTGATGTAGAAACTTTTTGGAAAGGGGTCAAATTTGACCCGAAGACAACAGGAGGGTCAATAAATAAAGGACAGTGACAGACAGAAGCTCTAGAGGCAGAAATGTTTCCATTGAAGGAGCCAGAGATGCTTGTATTAGCATAGAAGTTGGTTACATGAAACAAGCTCAAACAAAAAAAAAAGTCTGATCTTAGAAGACCAGTAGCCTAAGTACTGTCAGTAAATAAGTCTGCGGATATCTCGTATGTTCAACAAATCTCATGAAAAGACCAAAACAAGCATTGAACGTGTCTTCTAACAAGTAGTGTGTTTGTATCTATCATAGCCTAGTCTATACCGCTGGAAATTCAGCTGGAATTCACTCTTTTCAGACGGATGTCCATTACGTTCCGCTTTCTTTGTGTTGGAATTCTAAACTCCAGTCAATTTCTGAGGACTGTGGTTAGCTGCTTCTCAGATCTCTGCAGGGTGAATCCAGACAGATAGCTAGACTATCTGTCCAATCTGAGTTTTCTGTTGCACGACCAAAACAACGTTTGAACGTACACGTGTCCCACAAAAACAAGTTCCTTCCAGAGTCTATCTTGCAGCGGCACCATGGCTCTACCCTCCTCCGCAGCACTGTGAAGGAAGGTCCGGCAAAGCGAGACTAATCACAGCCTGATATATCTTCTTCCTCTGTGCCATGGAGCTCCGTTCTTGTTAATAACATAAAAATGAACATACACACACACTGTTGTTTATTTTGACTCAATCCCACATACACAATCCTGCTGCCACAAGTACTCATAAAAGTAAGAGTAGCCTAACATGTGATAGAAACTACAGTGATCAGCTGTTTTAGGAAATTACCGAGCCTTTTGAAAAAAGAAAGAAATGTCAGTTTTTAGTCATCCTGAAAGATTTATGTGTTGTATGAGTCAGACTAACATGTTGCTGGTTATGAGTCTTTTCATGGGATTTAATAACAGTAAAAAAAACTCTTGACCTTCTTTTCCAATGATTTTGAGTCCAGTTTTTCCAATTCTGGTGAAAATGAAACACACCTTCATTGATCAACATGTTCAGAAAAATAAATTCATGCCCCGGCGTGTTGTCCAATAGAGCTATCCGAGTTTAACAGGGCTGGGCAATATATCGATGTTGTATCGATATCGCGATATGAAACTAGATATTGTCTTAGATTTTGGAAATATTGTTACATCACAATATATATGGTAAGTGTTGTCTTTACCTGTTTTACAGGCTGCATTACAGTAAAGTGATGTCATTTTCGAATCTTACCAGACAGTTCTAGATGTTCTATTATTAACCTTTACCCACAAAGTCATTAAATCATTTCTGGAGAATATTTATCAAAAATCTCATAATTACTTGTGAACACAAGGTGACAGTTTCCACACTACAGAATAGCACAGAAAATGCTTAACTGGAAGCTCTCTACAGCCGCTTATTAATACAAAGTGGATGTCAGTTTGTCTCATTGGGTGCGGGAGTCTCCTCCGCCCGCTCTGCCCCCGAAACATCCTGGTCCTTTCCCAAGGACAGACCATGGCTCCGAGGTTATCTTGTTTAGATTGATTAGTATGATACGGTTTTCTTATGAAAACACTTTTAATAATAACCAGAGGAAAAAGTATGTATCATAGTTTTTCTAACACTCTTCAGAAGAGGTCATTATCTTCACTCGAGTTTCCCGCGAGGGAAAGTCACCGTACGCCAGTCATACTGAGAAATCCAGAGAGAGTTGTGTTAATTAGCTTTGTAGCAACTCACTTAGCGATGGGTTGAATGTAACGGACGTTCATTAATATCAAAAAGATACCCACTAAAGCTTTAAAAGGTCTGTGGGGTTCCAAGCGTTTTTCTTATAGCTGCAATTTATGCTCGCACCTAGTAATTAAAGTGTCTTTAGATCTCAACAGGAAATGCGTTGATAGCTCAGTTCCCACTGAACTGAAACAACGTGAAGAGTATGAGTTCAGTTAAAACCTCTACACCCGATCTCACGTCCCTCTATAGAATTAGCTCCACCTAATTGTACAAAAGCTCTATTCACATTCTGGTCCCGGTCGTGGGAAGTTAATGAGGATTCTTCTCTGATTAAACTCCCAGGTTTGATTCACGAGGCCCCCGATTTCCCAAATCTTTCAGTGAGATTACTATCCAGCGCTGACCTTTCTGTGTTGTTTCGCCGTGTTGCTCGGTGCTGCCGAGTATCCCAACATTTTGGTCAAAGACCAGGCTTGGTGACCTTCTTTAGGTGACAGATTTACTCAGGTGTGGATGGTAAATGTGAGACCGGCGGGGGGATTGAATGTCACAGAGGGCACAAACATGGCTACTCTGGCTGAATGGCCTTTGGGGAAAACATGATCACATTTCCATCTCTTAAATGAACATTGAAATGAGAACAGCCGTTCTGAAAATGTGCTGCTCCGTACAGTACTACAAGTTAAATGATGACTGATTTACACGGGTCACTGCTAGATTTCAGCTTTGAAGCAAACTGTAGTAAGTAGTTTCTGTAATTGTGCTGAAATGGTTTGTGTTAAAGGTCCCATGGCATGAAAATTTCACTTTATGAGTTTTTTTTTAACATGAATATGAGTTCCCCTCAATCTGCCTATGGTCCCCCAGTGGCTAGAAATGGTGATAGGTGTAAATTGAGCCCTGGGAATCCTGCTCTTTCTTTGAGAAAATGAAAGCTCAGATGGGCCGATCTGGAATCTTGCTCCTTATGAGGTCATAAGGAGCAAGGTTACCTCCCATTTCTCTGCTTTGCCTGCCCAGAGAATTTGGCCCACCCATGAGAGAGAGAGAGAGAGAGAGAGAGAGAGAGAGACAAAGAGAGAGACACTTTGTGGCTTTCAAATAAGCAAAGTGGCAGTTGGTGAAGCACCACCACACCCAGTCTCCACCTTCCCCCCCCCCCCCCCCCCCCCCCCCCCCCCCCCCCTCCTTAGAAGAAGACTCATAATGGACCAACAAGGAAATCTCATTGATTCTGCACCAGAGGCTGGATTTGGGAAGAGACTTCAGATATGGTCTTAGTGGACCACTAAGGTCTATATAAAAGAGACTTCAGATATGGTTTTACGGGACCACTAAGGTCTATATAAAAGAGACTTCAGATATGGTATAACGGGACCACTAAGGTCTATATAAAAGAGACTTCAGATATGGTTTTAAGGGACCACTAAGGTCTATATAAAAGAGACTTCAGATATGGTATTACGGGACCACTAAGGTCTATATAAAAGCATCCAAAGAGCACGGTGTCATGGGACCTTTAAAGCACATTTACCACCTCCCGAAAGTGGTTTCTATCCTCCCTTGAGCCAGACAGCTTTCACATTTTGGTTTTTGTGTTTTAGGATAAAGATTGAAGAAGAATATGCCAAGAACCTCTCCAAGCTGTCTCTGAACCCGCTAGCAGCACAGGAGGAAGGGTGAGTGCAGTACATAAAAGCTGTAAGACCAAATAGTGTGTGCAGATCGAAAGCTCCCTCTGCAAAACAGGATAGTAATTACAGAACTGGGTCTAAAAATAGGAGTGTTTTAAACGGTCGTATCCGCACACTACTTTTTCTGTTTAATGCACCATTTTACTATCTTCAAAGCGTGGATGTTTTTCAGCGAAATAACAGAAAAATCTTTGAGCAGATCTTAAAATCAGTGGACAGAAAAGACAAGGCTTGGCTCGAGAAACAGTGGATTTTTGTTGATTTCCAGCTCTGGAAATTCCTTGATTATAGAACATTTTTTCCAGAAAAAATAAAACTAATAGAGACACACACTAGTCTGGAAATCAAGCTTTCAGGGTCAGACAATTAGGAAAGTCGTAAACAAGCCAACAGCTTGATCCCATTTATCTGGAAGAGAAAAGGAATGCACACTGTAAAGTACAACCTGAACCATCCATCACAATTTACAGCCTGGCTTTTCAAAATAAAGTGGCGCTGATCTGATAAAACTGTCAGCTTGTTTACAACGTGTCTGACTGCTCATGTCTGTTTCCAGTGGCATTATAACCAGTGGTGGAAGTATTGAGATCTCCATTACAAGTAAAACTCCTTAATTCAAATTATATTGCCAGAAAACTGCGTTTAAAGTACTCAATTAGCAACAAGGCACCATTCAGTATTCTTTTTGTAATTTTTAATATTTTTGAATATTCTAATTAGATTGTTGTTGCTGATACTTTGACGTGGAACTTTTGAATACTATCAAGGTTTATAGATAGTTGGATAGCCGGTTCTGGGACAGTGGATCATATTTTATAAACTAATCATATGTTTTACATGTAAAATCTCAGACTCATAATATATGATATGATAATAGGATACGATAATATCGTATCCTATTATATAGCTGTCAGATAAATGTAGAGGAGGGAAAACAACAATAATTCCCCCCAAAAAATAGAATAGAAGTAGTCAAGTACAAGTATCTAAAATTGTACTTGTGAAGTACTTGAATAAAGGTAATTGGTTGATGTCCACCAGCTGGGGCTTTGACAATTAAACACAACTTGTAATAAAAACAGATTTTAAGTTAAATGGTGTGTATGTCCAGCTACCTTGCATATTAGCAGTAGTAACTGATAATTACCTCCAAGAGTTTGCATATCAGTAGATAAACTATATTATTGGTGTTATAAAACAGTAACGCCTGTTCACGACTAGCACATTCACAGTGTTGTGGTTCCCCATTTTTTTTAGTTAACATTGAACTGGTAGCCAGGATTTGCAGGATTTATTTGACTTCAGTGCTTTCTCAGGACTCTGGGAGAAGCCTGGACTCAGCTAAAGAAGAGTCTTCACGATGAGGCTGAAGTTCACCTAAAGTTCTCCAACAAGGTAATATCTGC
>NC_045747.1:18327260-18328558 GCF_008692095.1 Etheostoma spectabile | reverse complement strand
CAGAAAGGGATGCATTCGTTGCGACATCTCATATAGAGGCGAAAACCATAAATTAATGGATCAACAGGAATATTAATCTGCAACTATTTTGATAATCGATTAACTATTTCGGTCACAAAAACACAGATTTTAGCTGCTTTTCTCTATCACATATGATGGTAAACGGAAAATCTTTGGTTTTCTTATTGATGGTCAGACAAAGCAAAAAAAAATGAAGAATCCACCTTCCGGTATATTATAACTGTCTTTTCTTACAATTTGTTGTACATGATCTAAACAGAATGATCAATTAATTAGTAAATAATGTAGGTGTAAAAATTAATGGTTGGCTATACATATATAGCTAGTATAGTATAGCTTTTTTTCTCAAGCATTTTCACAGACATTTTAGTCTACCTTGATCCCTCTGGATGCCTTCGGTTTGCAGTTTTCTGCACCTTCAGGTCAAGTGTTTAATGTTTTCAATCAAGGGAAGTAATGGATACTTGATCTGACCACATCCTGAGGTGACGCGGCTTGTTTACCTCAACCTTGTCAGCTCTGAGCGAAGAGAATGACCTGTCTGATTACCAGCGATGCAGAAGCAGCGCGCTGGACATGCAGACGCAGCCTTAAATAACGCAGAGGCCGCCTCGGAGCCCTTTCACGGCCCTCCGTTGTCTAATTAATTAGTTACGTGTTCTGACGAACCCCTTACCCAGAGCCATGCAGCCGACCACCCTGCACCACCACTGCTCTGACACTCCACCCTTCACTATGAGATGGGTGATCAGGCAGGGAATGAGAAGTCTTATCAAGCCTGCAGATGCTCTCTGGCTTGTTTTCTAAAAAGCCATACATTTCATCTGTATGTATCAGCTTTGGCATTTGCCCGAGATTATCATTCTGTGTGGCAAGCCAACACTGTTGACAAGCTCTTTGGATTTGGTGTGTCATAAAAAAGACATTTTCATATTATTTGACTTAGACTTAGACTTAGACTTCTCTTTATTAATCCTTTTGGGATGACTCCCGCGAGGAAATTGAAAGTTCCAGCAGCAGTTTTAGCAAGAAAAAAGAAATAAAAAATAGATAAAAAAGACAGTATAAAGACAACAAAATAACAATAATAATGATAATAACAACAATAAGAACATTCGTCAAATAAACAAAGAAAAGACCATAAATTATTATTAAAGGACACTGAGAAAAAAAGTGTAATTTTTTTCCCATTGTGGTGATAGATACGGCCTTTATTAAGCAATGAGAGAAGCTGTACGTTACCATGGCCCATTAAAAGTACCCATGTTATGATTTTT
>NC_045747.1:18324922-18327250 GCF_008692095.1 Etheostoma spectabile | reverse complement strand
TTTTCTTGGATTTGGGGTATTAGTTTGTGTCTCTGGTGCTTCCACAAGCATACGAGCTTGGGAAAAAAACATCCATGCTGTTTTGAGTGGGCAGCAATGTGTGGTACAACAAAAATATGATGTTTTTGGAAAATTGAAACCATGTAAACCTATTCTTGTAACATTTTTTAACTTTGTGCACATGTGATACATAACCCAGGATGTCATATGGTCATGAGACAACTGAAACACAGCAAAGCACTGCAAAACACAGTGCGTACGGTAGGATAGAAGGTTGTTGGCCATTTTCTTTTACATGACACATGAAGAATTATTAAATAACCAACAGCTGAGAGACTTGTTTTCACAGCTCCACACTGAGGTAGAAAAGCCCTTACTGACGTTCAGGTGCGACAACTTCAAGAAGGACCTGAAAAAGTACGACCATCACATCGCCGACCTCAGGAAGCAGCTGGCGAGTCGCTACACAAGTGTAGAGAAGGTACTGAGTCTGACATGCCAGTAGATTAATTGTTTATTTAATAAATTAATTATAATTTAATTGTTATTGGTAATGGATTGTAGTCCAGATACAGCGCAAAGGGCATTTTCAGGTGGCAGATGTAATATTTGTACAAATACTGTAAACTGTTTTCCCATCATTCCTAACTGGCCACTGTTAACCGCCAAATAGTGATGGTCTAGGTGCACAAGAAAGTACACATTAGTGTTTGTCTAGATCAGAAAGTTACATAATGAAAAGAGCCTCAGTGACTCCTACACATGGAACATGTTGGTACTTAAGTGCTTCCCACATGCTAAAATCATTTCATGAATGGATTTGTTTCCTCTGTATACACACACACACACACACACACACACACATACACACACACACACATACACACACACTCAGTAGCACCCAGTGGGTTTCCATCCTACATGTCTTCTTTCTGTTTTAGTCTTTAAAAAATAGATTTTCTTGGTACCTCCGTCACTGTATGTTTACCTTTGAAGCACTATTGCAGCATGACCTTCGGAGAGGTGCCTCAGTATAGAATGAGAAGAAAAAGACTCGATATGGATTAAGAAAGATTAAAGGATGAGACCAGGATCGGAGCGTGTAGCCAATATGAAAAGGCCGTAATGATTCTTGTAATAGATGTAGGTACAGTAAATCTGAGGATTATGCTGGAATGACTCATTGTTTCTACATTCACACGTTTGTGTGTGTGTGTGTGTGTGTGTGTGTGTGTGTGTGTGTGTGTGTGTGTGTGTGTGTGTGTGTGTGTGTGTGGTGTGTGTTTGTGTGTGTGGTGTGTGTTTGTGGTGTGTGTGTGTGTGTGTGTGTGTGTGTGTGTGTGTGTGTGACACAGGCGCGTAAAGCCCTGGCAGACAGGCAGAAAGATCTGGAGGTAAAGACCCAGCAGTTGGAGATCAAACTCAGCAACAAGACGGAGGAGGATATCAAGAAGGCCCGAAGGAAATCCACACAAGCAGGTCAGAGGTCACAGAGTCAGAGCTTTAAATGAGAGCCAGTCACAGCAGCCATGTTTGGAGACGTTTATTTGAACTTAGCGTGTTACTGTGTCATCAGATAACAGCACTGACACACATGGAAGAGACTGCAAAAGGGATAGTTTGGTTGTTTTGATGGTTGGTTTTAAGAGGTTCCCATCCTTAGTCTGTGTATCACTAGTCTGTGTGCTTGACGGTCCACTTCCAGGATTGCTCCATTGCCGCTGGACAATTTGCTGGATTTCACTAATTTAGGCCGGACGTCTGTTGCCTTGGGCTACCTTTGTGTTGGCATTTTAAACTTTGGTGGATTTATGAGGACTATGGTTAACCTTTTGTCGGATCTCTGCAGGGTAAATTCAGACAGCTAGTTAGACTATCTAGCGAGAGCAGGGGTCTTCAGTGTTTTTTAAACCAAGAACCCCTTAACTGAAAGAGAGATAGACCAGGGACCCCCCTAACAAATTAAACTGGACCTACAATAACATGCAGGGCAGCCTACAGCCTTTACATATACATAACTGTTTTTGCATAGCATACTAAGCTAAAAAAGTAATAATTGTTGGCATAATTTTATAAATCATCTTTTACTGTTAAACTGTTATAATACATACACACAGTGAATCCTTGTTAACTGTATCTGTGGATGGCTGCCTTGGTGACTATCAACCTATAGGCCAGTAAGCAGAGGGGATTTATATTTGCTAATAAAATGTTAGACTCATGTTAACCCTTGTGATGTCCTCCCAGGTCAAAAACAGACAAAAATTTGACATTTTTGTCCCTTTTTCAGCCTTTTTTTTACTTTTCAATAACACCTTCTTACTACCA
>NC_045747.1:18307666-18324912 GCF_008692095.1 Etheostoma spectabile | reverse complement strand
AGTACTTTTTGGAATTCATGGTCAATAAACCTCATTTATATAGAATGATACCTACTATTTGAGTTAAAAAAGCAAAAATTATGAATTATTGTGACTATTAGTTTAGATCAGAGGAACGTACAGATGAGTTTAATCAGGAATGAAAGTGATCAATTGTATTAGCATAGAGCGTTGTGAGGAATCCAATCCATTTTTTGTGGTAACTTAGTTCAAAAGAAACCCATTTTTCAGATTTTTTTAAAGGGGTCAAATTTGACCCGAGGACAAAAGGAGGGTTAGACATTTCATTTTTGAAAATATCTTTCAAAAATTAACAATAATTTGGAGGACCCACTGGAGTGACTCTGAGGACCCCCTAGATCAAGGATATAGAGTAAAAACCAACGCTTTATTGAACTGCCAGATTTTTTGAACGGTGTTCGGCGGACGCAGGACGTCAAGAGGGCAGACATATAATGTACTGCTATGGATGGGGCAGCAGCTAAATGTATTTTAGCAACCTAAAACCATCAATATCAGTTTAAGTGAACGTCATATTTAGCATGCTTCCACCTCTTTACCTTGCCTTTCCTTACCTTACCTGACCTTACCTTGGGAATTGAAGCTGTTGTATCCACCTGAAGACTCTCGGAGCAGATGGTCTGCTGCTGCTTCGATCGGTTAGTGTTATTGTGCAACTTTGGTGAATCCAAACAAACCCTGTAACACACCAAAGTCGCACAATAACACAAACTAACCAGTAGCTCTCGTGTTCTGCGAAGAAAAAAAAAAAGAAAAAAAAAATATAAATATATATATATATATATATATATATATATATATATATATATATATATATATATATATATATATATATATGTACACGCACACGCACACACAAGTGTTGAATGGTGACTTTGAAGAGAGCCTAGATAACTGTAAAGTGGGGCGTCTAGTGCAAGTAATACACTGACCATGGATAAGTAACTCATGCCCAACCTGAAATCCGAACTATCCCTTTAACAGTTGTTCCTTCTGTTTTTAAGACCTTGCTTTTGTGTTTTTGTGTGTTTTTAAAGGTAATTCTTTATTTAAAGGAATTTATGTTTGAATTACTGGCTGTTCACAGACGAGAGGCGACATTACATGTGATATAAATTCGATGTGAAGGTAATTTGGTTTGGGGAAATTAGAAGGAGAATCAAAGCAAAGTACAGACACCCTAAGACTCTATGTGATATTGTAATAAGTAAGAAGATGAGATAATGTTGTAATTGTTGTGCTCAGGCTTCTGCAGAGCGAAAAGCACTGCAGGAACTTATCTCTTTTTTTCTCTGTTCCGCTCAGTAGATTAGTCCCATTCCCCAGCACTAATCAGTGGTGCTTATAGTTCCAGTCAGCCTTGTGTCAGTGATCAGTGCTGCTGCCTCAAGGTTGGGCCAAATGTCATTACGGCTCACTGCTCCCGCTGCCAAAGATGGAGAAGTGTTCTTACCTTCACTGAGTGAATATTATTACGCTTGTCATGTTTCTGTTTTACTATCTGACACTTCTTCGGGTTTTATGTAGATGTATAGAGAGCTGAAATACACTGCAGTGGTTGACCAATTTGTCCCCATTTGAAAAAAAAGGAACTCGCATCTCATTTGGATTTGGGAGAGAGACATGAGAGGAGTGACAGAAGTACTCAGATCCTTCACTGAATTAAAAAAGCCCAAAGAGGAATTTGAAGCGAATGGGAACAGTTCAGGTTTTTTAGTATTGATTTAAAAATAGTAGTTGTCAAACCAAATCTGAGGTCTGATTCGTGTTTGTGCCGGAAATGTGCAGCGTTGTGGGCAAAGGGGAGTTTTAGCTGTCAGAGACAGGAAGTCAGGATGAAAAACTATTATTTCAGTTCAGTTTTCATACAATGGAACATTTGTTGTAAAAGAAACCCAAAAAATCTGAATATATTTAATCCAATTGTCTTCATTGCTGAATTTAGACTGTAAGAGCAGCTTCATGTCCTCATTGAAAGATTCATGTTTGCATCATTGAGGAGTGAATTCTGAGCGCCCTCTGCTGGTCGTTAAAGGTTTTGCTCTACATTTGTGCCACAGATTAGTTATACAACTACTACTACTACTACTACTACTACTAATAATAATAATAATAATAATAATAATAATAATAATAATAATAATAATAACAGATATGCTGAGCTGAAAAAGATGATGAAATGTTTGGAGAAAAAGAAATAACCTTGTAAATGCTGATTGTTGTTTCCTTGAGGACTGCCAGCATCCCTTTGTTGACCTCTGACCCCTCCCTATATTCTCCAGGAGACGACCTGATGCGCTGCGTGGATCTGTACAACCAAACCCAGTGCAAGTGGTTTGAAGAAATGGTCACCACCAGCATGGTAGGACTTTCATATGTTGCTAAGTACGTGGGTTTATCACGGCGACGGGATAAGAAAGTGGGCAGTGGGCTCTATGGGAGTAAGTGAAGCCAATGTGAACAAAACCCAAGGGTTAATGGTTTTTTTTCCGTAACTGGATGTAAACTTTTGTCTTCCTTCCACTTCAGGAGCTGGAGAAACTGGAAGTTGAACGGATCGAGTGGATTCAGCAGCATTTACGCCAGTACACGACTCTGAGGCACGAAACAGACATGTTCAACCAGAGTGTGAGTCTGAGGTCCATTTTTTTTGTTGTTGTTGCCGACACTAAAGATAGGAACTGTCCGTGATATCAAACTGATGATATGAGTATGGAGTATTCCCTGAAAACAGACCATACCTGATTTTTATTTGGATTGGAAATTCTTTGAATTTTTCAATTATTTAATCAGCAAACAACCCTTATTATTGGATGTACCAGTGATTGAAACTGGCATTGACATGATTTGCGGGCCACTTTGTGTGAGTGTAGATGTTTTGACAGATGGAGCCCTACAGCTGGCGTTTCCTCTGTCAGCCTTTCATCCAACTTACTCACTGTCATCACTCTGCGCCTCAAAGAAACCCAGCCAGGCTCTCTTGGTATTTAAGAGGCGAAGAATAAACCCTGTAAATCTAATGAGACATATTCTGTCAGCACTGCGGGAATAACAAGGGTGCTGCTGCTCTGTGAGCTCCTCAGAGATGATACAAACGCTAGAGATCAACCTGATGATCTGCACATTCTGAGTTATACATCTCTTTTGAATCGGGGATATTTTATCGTAATACTCACTGACTTATGTTGTTGCCAGAAAACTGAAACGATAGACCCAGAATTTTGACTTTTAGGTTGGTAACAGACTTAATCTCATCTGAAACCAACACTAATAAAGTTATTAATTTTAAAGGTCCAACATGTAATGTACTTAAAATATATATAATAAATCCTAAAATGACCCCAACGCGTCATCAGAGATTAAGAAAACATACTAAATTGAATTGAACAATGCCAATGCCAGTATTTTCTCCTTTTGAAATTTCCGTTCTGTAACAGAATTTGTGTTTGTGTTTTGGCCTGTGTGTTGTTATTAACTACCCAGTTTGACAGCCGGGCCGGGTTGCCAAATATACCTGTAAAACTTAAACCCAGCGTGCTACAGCTGTAACGTACAGCCATGAAAGCAGCAAACAAACAAACAGCATCAACGGTGTCACTACCCGATGTGAGCCGAGTGCAGTCGCGCATGCTTAGGTTTAAACGGTCTACGGCATAACATGTCATACTGAAATTTGTGAAATCCATGAAATAATAAACTTTTCTCATTACAAACAATAATAGAAGATGGAAATCATTTCAAAAATGTTTTAGCTATCTTTGATTGATTGATTGCTAACATTCAACTGACAGCCTTTGTGTTTGATTGCTAGCTTGTAGCCAGCATTGAACGAACTTTGTTATGTAGATGCATTTTTACTGTATTGACAGTAAATCACAGAAGTCTTGCTAGCATCTTTTTGTCGACATTTCAAAAAGTGACGCCTGCACAACTTACATCTGCACTAGACGCAAAGTGACGCATGCGTGATTCATAACGCCACTCAACTCACATTGGGTAGTGACAAACAGAGATGGGTTCTACCCAACCTAAAAAAACTGTTGCGTGACCAGAAATGTTACAAACCCCGGGTAAATTTTGGAGATGTATTTAAAAGATAGAGACAGCTTAGAGCCCAAAACAATGACGTGTTGGCTAATTGCCTTGTGAACAGGTTAAGCATTAGCTTCAGGCTAATTTATCACAGCTACTGGAGACGGGCATTTTATGTAATTTTAACACTTGTGTACTCACATTAAATTATATAGCTATAGTACCCAAGTTGGTTACTTCTGCAAAAACAATTGAAACACAGCCAGTAAAGTGATCCCAACTGGTCCTGGCTAATGACGCCGTGCTAAAGCCACCGTGCTAACCCTGCTAACTGCTAATGTTACCAGAGGACCAGGCAAGCGGGCCATGGCTGTTTACAACATGTAGCCTGTTCAGCGGCCGTAGGTGAGTTATTTTAAGCCAAGAGAGGCGGGCTGTAAATCGGGAAGTGAGGACCGTGAGTTTGCAGTGTGTTTAGCGATTGTTGCCGTAATTCTAAGCCAATAAAGTGTGTATTTCAGTCGGGTGGAGAGGATGGCAAGTTAGTGTTATTTTAGCGGTTCTCACCGTAATTCTAAGACGAGGAAGTGTGTCTGTCTGTCTGGTTTTTAGTGATTCTTACTAGAATTTTAAGCCAAAAAAGTGTGCCTGTCAGTTGGGTGCAGAGCTCCACGAGAGCACGGATTTTTATGACTGTCAATATAGCCAGCATCTAACGTTAGCTACTCCACTGTGCTGTAATGTGCTGAGTAATGTCTGGCTTTGTGAGACAAGCGTCTAGCAACATTGTTGTGGATGCTGTCTCAGCCTGGCAACCAACGTGAACTTCGAGTCTGGGGAGGAGGGAGCGGGGGAGACAACTCTCTCCAGTCTTTTGAATTTGTACTGCAGTAACTATTTTAAACACTGGCTGTCAGTATTACATATTGCACCTTTAACACAAACTGGTTTAGCCCTCGGTAGGAGAGCCCATCTAAAGTTATAACGGACAACAGCTAGCTGTATTTAATCTTAATAATAAATATAAAACAGTGATTTAGTAATCATTGTAGAGCATCAAATTCAGCATTTAAGGAGCTGCACTTGACAAAAAAAGCAGCGAGCTGGGATTGCCTCTACACGGCTCTCATAGACGATCCCTCAATTTGAGAAAATACCAACTTTTTGTCACGTCCACGTGCACTAATGTGCATGCACGGCCGGACACCCAAAATGTCAAAATACGTCTTTTAAAACCATGAATATATGCATACCTAAATTTTATTTCCAGGTAGTTGTTCTGGCTCTGGCTTTGGACCAGAGTGTTGGACGGGCAAGCCAATTTATTTCCATACACTGTACCTGACCTGCTGAGGTAATAACAATAAATGCTGCTGTTTTCTGGGATCATATTTCTGTTTTTGTTTGTAGATGGTGGAGCCGGTGGACAAGCTGCTGCAGAACGTGGATCCAGCCAAAGACAGAGAGCTGTGGGTGAGGGAGAATAACACCGGCGATGTTCGGCCTGTGGATATGGACATTTAGACCATCCTGACCTGAGATCAGCCATTCTGTCTTTAGTATTATAATACATCCACAGAAGTCCCAGAACACTTCTGATAACACAGATCCAGGGACAGTGCATGATTAGACGGTTGAGCTCCGCTCATCCTCTCTCTGACAGGAAGAACGAGAGAAAAGGTTCATGCAGGCAGGAAGCCGTAATGGATGTACCAGCATGTTCCTTCTAAATTTTAACCCTCTCATAATCCACATTAGCTTTTTGAATGCCATTAAACATATTCTGCTGTTTACCTGTTGTAAAGTTGTAACTATTAGAAAGATTACATGTATTTCGAATTGTTAATTTTCGCTGCGATCTACAGTTTGAGTGAACCAAACATAAACAAAAAAAGTCTGATTATTGATATTACCTTTATTTTAGATACGGATATTCAAGCATACTAAGATCTTAGACTGAATATGATATATTTTCATATTTTGCTGGTTCATTTTGGTGGGAATGCATGTTTTAAATATCTTGCTTTTTCTGTATATGGGGAGCTGCACAGTTTGTGGAACCATGGTGGTTGTTTTTGGTATAGTTCATTGAATTCACACAAGATATTCTGCATCTTTGAAGTGACAGAATTTAGGAGCTTTCTCACACACACAAAAACTAGAATTTACGTGTACAGCGTTAATATCCAGTAACCTCAATTGTTTAGATAAAAAAAAAACACACACACAGTGTTCAGGAATGTGATTTTGGTGGTCATGGTTGATCGGATTTAGGCCAGGGTCTATTTTGGATCGGTTCAGAGGAAAAAGGTGGTCCAAGTTACACTGAAACACCTTTTAGTGCCTAGCGGTTATATACCTGGAATGTCCTTGACATATTCTACTCTACTGCATCAGTGTACATTTGTACGTACATAGGCTAGATGTATTTTGCTGTCAGATGTTTAACAGGCCCAAATGATCTTTGAGGCCGATGAGGTGTTTGTACTGTACAATGTTGTTTGTGTTATTTTTGGTAAATGTACAGAGAATATCTTTATGATGGTGGCTGAAAGCAACAAGCTTAATTCAACAAATGAAATTCCACAAAAGAGAAGATAAGGCAGTGGATTTGTGATGTGGTTGTTGATCTACAGCCAGCTGACTCATCCCAGTTGCCCAAACGAAACACATTTTACTGTATCAAAGACTGCATGAACAGTACGTGTCTGTGTTTACATGTATGTGTCAGTCTTCGTCTTTACATTTTGTTGTGGTCTATTTGCTCTGGATTTCTTTGGATTACTTCTATTCTTTTTAAATTTCTCAAAAGCACAAAGCCAATCAAATAACAAAAGCCCTAATCCTAATCCATCTGCCGGGCACAAGAAAAAAATTGCTATTAAAAAAAAAATATATAAATATATATAAATGCTTACCTGCCTTATCTCCAACTTTGATAATGCGTTAAATGCATTGCATTATTTTTGTGTTAATTGAAGAAAAGTCATCTTCATTACGTTACAGACTTTGCTTTAAACCCCAAACGCTTGATGCGCAGGTTTAAATAGCATATCTGTTGTAGAGGTTTTATCAGTGTGTGTCAATGTTGTGCACTAAATGTAACAAGTTATTATGTTTCAACTAAATGTTCGACAGTTTCATGATGACGTACCTGTTGAGTTCACTGCCCTTCTGTGATTAACATTTCTCATAACGTGCATTCAAATCCGATGTTTTACGAATGTTTGATCATAGGTGACCTCTGTCCAGACGGTGTACTGTGGAATGCAGTGTCCAAAATAAATCTCCTCTTTAAAAATGTAATATCCCGGTGTGTTTTTATGTAACTGTATTGGGAGGTCATATTTTCATAGTTTGCATTGTTTAATCAGCTGAAACATTTGACATTCAGGTCAGTGTACAGGCTCACCAAATGCCACTGGATCCAGTCCAGTCAAGATTGGAAGGGAAAGTATGACAGGTGGACGGACACTGGCACAGTGAGTATTTTTCCAGGTATTAACCCGAGACAAAACCGGCTTTAGTACAAGATAATGCACAAGCAAAGCACTATATTTCTAATATGGAAGCCTGAGGTTAATAGGATCAAGTTATACTTTTTATATAACTATTCACCATGTTGCAAAGAAAAGTTACCCTGTCTCTCTCTCTCTCTCCGCCCCAAATAATTTACAAACATTCCCTAAAAAGTAATTTTTGCAAATGTTTGAGGAACAACATGCATTCAACACGGATGCAGATCTCAAGGATACACAAGAAGCATTGGAAAACTCGACAGGGTACCTTGAAATAAAAAGTGATTTCAAAAACAGGCCAAAAAAATAAAATGTTCTATTCTCTCCTTGTCGCTGATTAACATCTACCTATGTGGTAGAAGGCTAATGATGTCAGTGAATATATACAGTGCCTTGCGAAAGTATTCGGCCCCCTTGAACTTTTCAACCTTTTGACACTTTCATGCCTTTCAAACATAAAGAATACATTTTTATTTTTTGTAAGAATCACCAACAGTGGGCACAATTGTGAAGGAATGAATCTATTGGATATTTTAACTTTTTTAGCAAATAAAAACTGAAAAGTGGTGCGTGCAACATTATTGGGCCCCCTTGCGTTAATACTTTGTAGAGCCCACCTTTTGCGCGATTACAGCTGCATCGCTTGGGTAGTCTATCAGTTTTGCACATCAAGAGACTGAAATTCTTGCCCATTCTTCCTTGCAAACAGCTGGAGCTCAGTGGGTGATGGAGAGCGTTTGTGAACAGCGTTAGTTTTTAGTTCTCACAGTTTCTCGATTGATGATCAGGTCTGACTTTGACTTGGCCATTCTAAAACCTGGAACGTTTATTTGTGCCCCTTCCTTTGTAGATTTTGCTGTATGTTTGGGATCATTGTCTTGTTGGAAGATAAATCTCCGTCCCAGTTTCAGGTCTTTTGCAGACTCCAACAGGTTTTCATCCAGAATGGTCCTGTATTTGGCTGCATCCATCTTCCCCTCAATTTGAACCATCTTCCCTGTCCCTGCTGAAGAAAAGCAGGCCCAAACCATGATGCTGCCACCACCATGTTTGACAGTGGGGATGGTGTGTTGAGGGTGATGAGCTGTGTTGCTTTTACGCCAAACATATCGTTTTGCATTGTGGCCAAAAAGTTCGATTTTGGTTTCATCTGACCAGAGCACCTTCTTCCACATGTTTGGTGTGTCTCCCAGGTGGCTTGTGGCAAACTTTAGACGAGACTTTTTATGGATATCTTTGAGAAATGGCTTTCTTCTTGCCACTCTTCCATGAAGGCCAGATTTGTGCAGTGTACGACTGATTGTTGTCCTATGGACAGACTCTCCCACCTCAACTGTAGTTCTCTGCAGTTCATCCAGAGTGATCATGGCCTCTGGCTGCATCTCTGATCAGTCTTCTCCTTTTCTGAGCTGAAAGTTTACAGGGACGGCCAGGTCTTCTGCTGCTCCCTTGTACAGCAGGTGATAAAGAGAAGAAACCCATTGTGAGGACAGTACAGCGCTGGACTGCTGAGGTAGCTCATGTTGCAAGGCTGCTTTGAATCTACTGACTGGTCAGTTTTTAGTGATTCCGCTACCTGCATGGTACACTGAGCGTTACTGACTATGTTAAATTCTGTGTGGACAGCTGTATTCCCTCGCATACTTTTCGCGTGTACCCTAACGAAAAACCGTGTGTAACATAATGTACGGGTAAACTGCATGGAAGACAGTGGCTTTTAAATCTGGAGACGATGCTCGTTACAAAATCGCGAGGTACGAGCTTAGGAATGCAATCAAGTCTGCTAAAAAACAACACCGGGACAAGATAGAGCGATATTGTTCTGAAGGGGACTCTAGGCGCGTCTGGCAAGGCCTACATGTGGTTACTGGCTACAAGGCCAAACCTAGTGGCGTCACAACAACCTCTGCTTCCTTCCCAGATGACTTGAATGCTTTCTATGCTCGTTTTGAAGGCACGGATGAGCTACTGGCGCCTCAAGTTGGGGATGTGCATGTCAAAGTACCTTCGATTGGGAATATAAACTCAGACACATCATCTCCATTTGGTAATCTGTTTAGTAGGCCAGCATATCAGGTCTCAGTCACTGACACACGTAAAGTTTTTAAATCTGTGAAAATAGGGAAGGCTGCTGGGCCGGATGGTATTACTCCACGAGTTTTAAAGACATGTTATAGCCAACTTGCCTCTGTTTTTACTGACATTTTTAACTGGTCACTCTCTCTTTGTGTAGTTCCAAATTGTTTTAAAAAATCTATTATAGTTCCTGTGCCTAAGAAAACGAGTGCCACTTGTATGAATGATTAGACCCATAGCATTGACTTCTGTGATTATGAAGTGTTTTGAACAACTTGTGAAAACATATCAACAACAGCATACCTGTCTCTATTGATCCATTACAATTTGCATATAGATCAAATAGGGCTGTGGATGATGCTGTATCCTTGGCATTACACACTGTGTGTCAACATCTAGAGGGCAGGGATAAATATGTCAGGATGCTTTTTGTTGATTATAGTAGTGCTTTTAACACCCTCAACCCTCTATCTTAACATCTAAGCTGTTAGACCTGGGCCTCTGCAATTCCATCTGCAAGTGGATACAGGATTTTCTAACAGGTCGCCCCCAGATAGTTAGAGTTGGCACTACATACTCAGGCTGTATAGTGCTAAACACAGGAGCACCCCAAGGCTGCTGTCTCATCCCTTATTATATAGTCTGTACACATATGACTGTAGCAAAAACACCCACTATAGTTTATGTGAAATTTGCAGACGACACTACTTTGATAGGACTCTTGACAGCAATATGAAACTACCTACATGGAAGAGGTGTGTAATTTGATCAGTGGTGCCGTAAAATAACTTGTCCCTTAATGTGGAGAAAACTAAGGAGGTCATCATAGATTTTAGGAGAAACAAATTCACACACACACGGTCTACATTAACAACTCTCCTGTTGAAATTGTCAACACGTTTAAATTCTTAGGCATCCATATTCAGACTCCTCCCATGGTCGTTTCATATCAGATGTGCCATTAAGAGGCACATCAGAGGCTATATTTTTGAGGTGTCTAAGAAATAGGGTATGTCTCTTAATATTCTTAAGGAATTCTACCGTTGTACAATGAGAGTATATTGACAGGTAACATTGTAGGTGGGTTTGGTAGGACTACTTCACATGATCGTAATCTTCTGACAAAGGTGGTCAAAACTGCGTCTAAAATCATCGGCGTTCCTTGAACCGTTGCAACATATTTACTGGAAACGTAGTACTAAGAAGGCAGTAGTATTATGCGGATTCTAGTCATCCTGCACACAACCCTCTCTCCCACCTTCCATCAGGAGACGTTGCAGAGTACCCCACGCGCACCATCACGTTTTAGGATAGTTTTTATCCTCAGGTAATCAGGTTGTTGAATGATAGCGCAGCAGGAAGGAGGGCTGGGGTCTGTGTTTAGTCACTTAGCCACTGTTTATTTTGGTGGTTAATGGTTTTTATTTTTAACCTATATTATGTTATTGATGTTTACTGTTGACTGGTGCTGAGAGAGTGCAATAGGGCATACTGTATTTCATTGCTGTGGTACTTGTACTAAAGTGCATATGACAAAAAAAATTTATTTGAACTTTGAACTTAGATTTGCAGTGGTCAGATACTCCTCCCATTTCAAAATGATCGCTTGCACAGTGCTCCTTGGGATGTTTAAAGCTTGGAATTTTTTTTTGTATCCAAATCCGCTTTAAACTTCTCCACAACAGTATTACGGACCTGCCTGGTGGTTCCTTGGTCTTCATGATGCTCTCTGCGCTTTCAACAGAACCCTGAGACTATCACAGAGCAGGTGCATTCATCAGAACTTGATCACACACAGGGTGATTCTATCTATCACCATCAGTCATTTAGGCCAACATTGGATCATTCAAGATCCTCGCTGAACTTCTGGAGTGAGTTTGCTGCCTGAAAGTAAGGGGCTGAATAATTTTGCACGCACCACTTTTCATTTTTTTTATTTGCTAAAAAAGTTTAATATCCAATAGATTTCGTTCACTTCACAATTGTGTCCCACTTGTTGGTGATTCTTCACAAAAATAAAATTTTTATATCTTTATGTTTGAAGCCTGAAATGTGTCAAAAGGTTGAAAAGTTCAAGGGGGCCGATACTTTCGCCAGGTCACTGTATACACGGGTGTGTCATTGCATATTCCATGCTTAAAATTCTAGCGTTATATAATAGCGTTATAGTATTTTTTTTCTAATCTTTTGCAGTAACACCTCCATTGTTACTTATAGCTTGCCTACGAATATTAATTACTAAATAAAAGTGCTGTCCAGCAAAGTATTCTTCATCATTTCATGGCCACACTGTCCTAACTAGACACTCCAGTAATGAGGTTGTATATCTCAGTGACCTTCAGCTCCTAATAGGATTGGCTGATACAGGCAGATTGTTAACCTGAGCCTAATTCCTCTCATAAGGAGTTCTCACCCTGACTTTCTTGCTATCAACCTAATTAATGAATTCAAGTGTGAGAAAAACATTTCTGGGGTGCGACCAGACGTGAGAGAGTAGATTTGCTGTCAAGGTAAAGCTGGCATGGAAACACAAAGGGTGTGGTGGCAGGAGGGGTCCCGGATTTTTTTTTGCTGTATAGACGTCAAGTCAGGATACAGAATCCTATACTAAATACAGAAGCAGTAAAAGTGAAAACACTTAGCTGAAGTGTGCAACAGATATACAACTTGTAAAAGTGTATGCCTTTTTTATGCTTAAAAAGTGTCATTGTCCTTATATAAAACCTAAAAAAGTATCTAAATTGCACTGGGAAAACAGTATTTACAGTTTGTTTCTTCTTCAGCTCTCTTTTCCATTTGACCTAATGTTCAACTAAAAATGATGATTTGAATGTAGTTTAACAATATTAAATCACGTAGATTTCACTAGTCAGAGGGAGCAGACACTGCAGTTACTGCTACTTTACTAGCTAAGCTAATTATAGTTTAGCTGGACTCTGGCGTTGCTTTTTTCTCTCAATTATGTTATGTTTTTGTTCTTCTTCAGCTCTCTTGTGCGTTTGAGCTAATAAACTAATCTTTATTTAAAGGTAGACCTATGGTCATGTGAATGTCACTGGTCAAAGGCAGCCAAGGTGGTAGTTCCTGCTTCCCTGCTAGCTAGGCTAGTCGATGTTTAGCCAGACTAGTGTATCTGGTGTTATTCATGTTTCTCTCCATTGGAATAGTTTCTTGTTTCTTCCATAGCTTTTTAGTCTATTTGAGCTAATAAGACATGGCATTCATGTTTCATTTTTATACAAATAAACGTACTTTCTAAGTATCTTAGCCACATGAAATCACATCAATTCCACCAGAGTCGGAGGTCAGAGTTAGTGCTACTCTGCTAGCTACTTAGCTTTTTCTGGATTAGCTTATCTTCTGTTTTTCTCTATTATAATGTAAGCTTTAGTCTTTTAATTAATGTGGTGTTACAAACTCATTTGTTAGAACATTAACTTGTATTTATTTTAACTAGAAACTAGAAATTAGTTTGTAAATTAGCTTTGGCTAACGCTATCTTACCAGTTACTGTAGCCTTAACTAGCCAGATAGTAGTCGCTGCAGTTCGGTTTTGACCTCTGTTTTGTAGTTCTTAAGACTTCTATATGCTTTATCCCCAAAAAACATACACTCATGGTAGGCTATAACATTGTATTTCCTATGGTAAGGTATACCATCCTGGTCCATTTTGACTAAACCTGTCTGTGTTCTGGCTTTGTAGGGAAGCACACCAACGTTGTTTACTACATATTTGAAACAGATTGTCACTGTAACTGCACAAAATGTCAAACCCGGGTCTTAAATCGCCATTTCAAGAGTACCTCTGCATCTGGTATGTAATGCAATTCTTTAATTGGGTTACAAAGACAGAAATGCTATGTTCAGCTTGTTGCAAAAAAATAAAAATAAATCAATCGGAAAAAGAGAGACGTGTGTCAAGCGGACAATGCAGCCAGAGCATGATAACAGAAGAAGAAGAAAACAGTCTTAAAACCACACGGATTAGTTTTTCTTCTCTTTCAGCTTGTCTTTGATTTTCTGAGGCTCATCGTATTGTATCAACCGCAGGATGTCCTGGTTGTCCATCACACCCTGAATGAATTCTCCCTCTGAGATTTTATCTAGGAAGGGACAAAAAAAAGTAGAACAGCATGAACACGTGGGTGACGATGTAGGTCTAGGAAAGCTTTAAAGAGGCTGTTGATGAAATGGGAGTTACCGTCTTCCTTCTTCCCGAAGAATTCCCAGAGTTTTTCCGCCCTCTTCTCCGGCATGTTTTCATCCTCTGGGAGGTTCTTCTGGTCTTCAGGAGGAATCATGTTGAATATTGACTGCATGAGAGTAATTGTTGGACATGTTTTTACATTGCATGCTTAATTTAATCATAAAATACACCATAAATAATATGAGAAAGAAAATAAATACTCCATGGACTTTACAATGGATTCAGAAATCTGAAAAATGAATCATTTATCAAGTATTTGCTGGTTCCAGCTTCTATATGACGACTTGTTTTTTTTTCTTTGCTTTGTAAAAATGTAAATTTATTATTTTGGGGATTTTGGGCTGATTGTCTGTTTGAAAGACTCATTAAAAATGGGGACATTGTGATGGCAATTACAACACAAATATTCAAGGAAATAACTGTGCAGTCAAGCCTCATTATTATTAGTAGTAGTAGTAGTAGAAGAATTTAAGACTATGTAACCAAGTTTTCAACATTGCAGATTCAATAATCACATACTTACAATCCCTTTTGTTCCCATTACACTTTTTCAGGTAATAAGGCGTAAATAGCAATACGTAAGGTGATAAATTATCTGCCAAGCAGAACATTAATTAATTAAATAATTATGAAAAAATATACCATCTTCTTTTCAACTACGTTGATCTAAGAAGAATGTGAAAGGCATTTTTACGGGGACTGAATAGAAGTCAAAAGTTGGTAATTGCTGCAGGGATAAAGGTATTTTTAGTCAAATGAGTAGCAACAACAGCCCACTCTGTGTTCTGCACCGTCATGATGAACAAAGGAAGGTATGGGTACCTTAACAATCTCTAGGATTTCATTTTTGCTGATGGTTCCATTCCCGTCCACGTCGTACAGGGCAAAGGCCCACTCCAGCTTCTGCATAGTCTTTCCCCCGGATGTGAGGTGCAGAGCGACGATGTACTCCTTAAAGTCCAAAGTGCCGTCTGCGTTGGTGTCGAAACTCCTGAACACGTGCCGTGCGTACGTTGTGGGGTCGGCGTTTGGGAAGAAGCTGGCATAGATGCCTTCAAACTGCTGCTTGCTGATCTTCCCGCTGGGACACTCCTTCAGGAAGGACTGGTACCAGGTGCAGAGCTCGGACTCTGAATATTTCGTGTTGGATTTCAGCTCCTGCAGGAGTTCTTTTGACAAAGCGCTGCTCTTGTTATTCCCCATCCTGTAGACTGACTCTCACAAAGGAGACACTTCTTCTTGTCTCTCTGTCTTCTTGCTTTCCTGTGGTTGGGGTTAAAACCTCAGCGACGCTCGTTCGTGTCTCTCTGCCTAATATTCACCCTGACCGCCACTCAAGGTGCCAAATGGGATTATTGTCATCCAGACAGCTGTCTTGAAGATTAAGGGGATAACCATGTCACCGCGATGTCACCTTTTCAAAGACACAGTTAAATACTGGAGGCATAAGAGGATTAAACACAGGTGGCTAAAAAACATCTGGGGGGGCCTTTTATGCCGTTTGTAGCTTTATTGCTTAAACTACAATCCCATCTGCCATCCCTGGGTTTAATACCTCTCTGGGATGTTGACTTACATCAGTCTACACATGAAAACATGATTGGTAATGGATGTATCAAGCTAGATTTATAATATATTTTATTTCAGTTTTAATATTTTGGTTTGTTTAAACACAGTCCAATAATGCAGTAATGCAGGTCTCATTGCAACAGAATATTATTATCAACTTCCCGTATATGTGTACTAACTAAGAAACCTTTATTTTGTGCTCTGAAGCCTCTTTGTGATGTAGGCTGCTCTTCCACAATGAATAGGATGAGATTATCTGTGTCTCCAGTGTAATAGTTTCAGGCCAGATTACAAGACCATCTGCTGCAGTGGTGCCAAAACACACCACAGGGACTCGCCAGTGAAGGCAATTAAGAAGTTGGGGTGGGATGGGTTGCGTAATGGCAGAGTGGTGGTAATCCTTTAGTACCACGGTAACAACAACAAGACAGAGGTGTCGCATGTCCTAACGATCCTAAAATCCTCCACTGTTGATTATTGTGATGCACTACAATGTGGGATTGGTAGTGAGGTTAAATGAGACCTATCCCCACATCAACGTAGTCAGGATAAAGGTGAGAGGACATCTGTGTACTGAAAGACTGGGTGGCCGAGACGTTCAAAACAAATACAAAGCCACAACACATACGCACAAGCTACAACACAAATACAAAAGCCACAACACACACGCAAAAGCTACAACACAAATACAAAAGCCGACACACATACGCACAAGCTAAACACAATACAAAAGCCACACACACAACCAAAAGCTACAACAACACAAAAGCCACAACACTACGCACAAGCTACAACCCAATACAAAAGCCACAACACACACGCAAAAGAAGCTACAACACAAATACAAACACAACACTGACTCACAAGCTACACCAAATACAAGCCACAACTTACGCAAAAAGCTACACCACAAATACAAAAGCTACCCACAATCAACCCACCCTTTTTTAAAAATAAACACAAATAAACTCAACCACATAACGCAAAAGCCACCCTTTTCTATTGTGTGTTGTAGATTTGTTGTGTTTTTTTTGTTGTAGCTTTTGTGTTTGTGTTGTAGCTTTTGTGTTTGTGGTGTAACTTTTGTATTTGTGTTGTGGCTTTTGTAGTTGTGTTGTAGCTTTTGTGTTTGTGTTGTAGCTTTTGTGTTGATGTTGTCGCTTTTGTGTTTGTCTTGTAGCTGTTGTATTTGTGTTGTAGCTTTTGTGTTTGTGTTGTTGCTTTAGTATTTGTGTTGTAGCTTTTGTGTTTGTCTTGTAGCTTTTGTATTTGTGTTGTAGCTTTTGTGTTTGTGTTGTTGCTTTAGTATTTGTGTTGCGGCTTTTGTAGTTGTGTTGTAGCTTTTGTATTTGTGTTGTGGCTTTTGTGTTTGTGTTGTCGCTTTTGTGTTTGTGTTGTCACTTTTGTGTTTGTGTTGTCGCTTTTGTATTTGTGTTGTAGCTTTTGTGTTTGTGTTGTAGCTGTTGTAATTGTGTTGTTGCTTTAGTGTTTGTGTTGTAGCTTTTGTGTTTGTGTTGTAGCTGTTGTAATTGTGTTGTCGCTCTTGTGTTTGTGTTGTAGCTTTTGTGTTCGTGTTGTCGCGTTTGTGTTTGTGTTGTTGCTTTAGTATTTGTTTTGTAGCTTTTGTGTTTGTGGTGTAACTTTTGTATTTGTGTTGTGACTTTTGCAGTTGTGTTGTAGCTTTTTTATTTGTGTTGTAGCTTTTGTGTTGATGTTGTCGCTTTCGTGTTGGTGTTGTTGCTTTAGTATTTGTGTTGTTGCTTTAGTGTTTGTGTTGTAGCTTTTGTGTTTGTGTTGTAGCTTTAGTATTTGTGTTGTAGCTT